>NC_041218.1:7699664-7739801 GCF_002837175.3 Physeter macrocephalus | reverse complement strand
GTCCTAAGGCCATTGACTGTCTTTACAAAGAATCCTCCCTACGTTTGATTGCACTATTCCAGCCAGGGTCGTATAGTGGCTCGTATTCTGCGTTGTGATCACACTATGCCTCCTGTGGAAGTCATCTTCTTTCTTCTTCTAACTGTGGAAGGCTTACTCATTCTTTAAAGTTCATGTCAAGACTCACCTCTCCCAAGCAGCATTTTTAGAAAAGTTCAGGCATTTTGCCTGAGTTGACTTCCTAGGACTCACCTTTTGTTCTGCGTTGTGATTACACTATGCCTCCTGTGGAAGTCATCTTCTTTTCTTCTAACTGTGGAAACCTTACTCATTCTTTAAAGTTCATGTCAAGGCTCACCTCTCCCAAGCAGCATTTTTAGAAAAGTTCAGGCATTTTGCCTGAGTTGACTTCCTAGGACTCACCTTTTGCCTGCCTGCCCTAAAAAGGGCTGCACTGAGTACTGTAAATAAAATGGTCTTTATGGAAAGTTGGAACAAGGTTTTAATCCAGCTCCAGTCTTTATAAACTGCGTGACCTTGGGAAAATTACTTAGCCTTTCCAAGTTTTATGTTCCTGATCTATTTGTTCAAATGAAGGTAACAAAGCACATCTTGCTGGAGTATTGTGAGGGCTGAAGGAATAATTTTGTACAGCACAAGACATAGAGTGGCCATTTGACAGATATTCGTTTTCTTCCTAGTGATTCTCGCCTATGCACTTCTCTGGAACTTTCCTCTTCCTTTCTGGACCTGTGATGCCCACCAAACCTCTCTCAGCCAAACTCCTGGTGCTAGATCCTCCTGATCTTCTCTAGGCAGGTCTGCCGTGCATCTGTCTAAAGCCTGATGCCAAAAGGCTGCCATAATGTCTCATTCTCATAGGTTTCATATCATTACACCCTTGAAAGAAACATTTGCATGTTTCTCGTATTATTTGCAAGTTTTCCTCAATTTTGGTCATTGACTTACCGGTAGATACTAGTGAGCAGACAGAGTCAGATGTATCAGTGAGTACATGGGCTGTTTGATACCAAACACTTGACTGGACAAACACTGGGACAGTCCCTTGCAAATACGAGGCCACTGAGCTGACTGTTAGAGACAAGAGATGGTCTATTAATTGGTCCATCTTTCCAAATGGACAACTCTCTAGAGTACAGACAGTATGAACTTAGCATCAGAAGACTTTAATTAGAGTTCAGAGTTTACCACTGGCCATAGAATTTGGGCAAAAGCATAATCTCTTGTGTTAAGTCACGGTGGATGGAATTCGAGCTTTATTCTCCAACCATGGTTAGTGGATCTTCAGCCGTGGTCACCACTGGACTCTCCAGCTGAAAACACCTCCCCTCTTCCCTCCACCCAC
This sequence comes from Physeter macrocephalus, assembly GCF_002837175.3. NCBI lineage: Eukaryota > Metazoa > Chordata > Mammalia > Artiodactyla > Physeteridae > Physeter > Physeter macrocephalus. The sequence continues at coordinate 7,738,435 of NC_041218.1, read as the reverse complement.
CCAAGAGTGGGGGCCCAGCCTACAGTGGCCACGCTGGAGTCCGACTCCTTCCCAGCCACGCCTAACTCCTAGAGCACACGTGACTTCAACAACTCAGGTTATCAAGTGGCCCTTTGTGGCCCACCCAATTCCTGGGTGCCTGTCAAGTCTTCCTAGCACGTTGTAATCTTAGTCATCTTTGTGTTCTCTACAGGGGTTCCTGCAGAGCTAGGCACATAGTAGGTACTCAGTAAACATTTGCTGAATACACTGAAGTGACCTAGCCAGGCAAAGAAGGGGAGGTGGACAGCCAACACCCTGTGAACTGAGAGAAAGGCCATCCGCCTCCGGGAGCTTGGAGAGCTGGCCAGCTGACTCAGCAGGAGTCTCACTAGGCCTATAAGCTTCGGTGGTTGGCACTGTTGGAACTGAAGTTTCTGCTGAGTAGGGTCATAAGTATTAACCTGAGAACATAATAGTGAGAATGGCTCCTTCTTTTTCACATCCTAGACTCAAGAACAGAAATATGCACCGTCACGTCTAGAGTATAATATCAATGTATTATCCGGTATTAGTCATATAAGAAAAGTACATTTTCCGGAAAGTGTCCCTGTTTATCTTGAAGTATTGGGTAAAAAATGACCTTTGTGATTGCTGGGACAAAGCCCGAAGTGCTACTAAATTGGAAACCTGTTTAATGGCTAAGACAGCTTACCTCCCGATTAATTATGGATGTGCTACCATTTCAAGATTACATTAGGAAGGAAGTGTGTCACCAACGGTGATCAACGGATGGAATGTGAGTCTCAGTTGCATCCTTTTAAAATAAATAAATTGAGGTGTGAAGACAATTTGAGATCACTTTTGGTTGAGTAAAATAAAATCTGTTTAGCAAGTTCTTTGGATTTCTGGAGTGCCTGGGAATCTAAAATCTGCAATGTCCCTCCTCCAGATACATTCAAGATGTAGGAAAGAAGTCATTTAAAGCCTAATGCTTGACTTCTTGCCTTGGTTTCTAACCAAAACTAAAAATAAAAAGGAAAAGAAAAGAAAGTTGACTCAAAGAAAGAAGTTGAATTGTAAGTAAAAAATGTCCAAAAACCAATGTGCTACCATTTCAAGATTACATTAGGAAGGAAGTGTGTCACCAACGGTGATCAACGGATGGAATGTGAGTCTCAGTTGCATCCTTTTAAAATAAATAAATTGAGGTGTGAAGACAATTTGAGATCACTTTTGGTTGAGTAAAATAAAATCTGTTTAGCAAGTTCTTTGGATTTCTGGAGTGCCTGGGAATCTAAAATCTGCAATGTCCCTCCTCCAGATACATTCAAGATGTAGGAAAGAAGTCATTTAAAGCCTAATGCTTGACTTCTTGCCTTGGTTTCTAACCAAAACTAAAAATAAAAAGGAAAAGAAAAGAAAGTTGACTCAAAGAAAGAAGTTGAATTGTAAGTAAAAAATGTCCAAAAACCAAAAGTGAGAACAAAAAGAATAGAGGTAATTTTTTAACATTTTTATCATGGTGCTGAAAAAAAATTGCCTCTAATAAATTATATTAACATTGCTTTTTTATTTAGATTTTGTTTTTATCAAAGTAATACAAGCATCTTTTTTAATGTATCAAATAGTTCTATATAGTTCATTAGGAAAAACAGCCACCCAATTTTCACATTTTTGTTGTTGTTGTTTCTTCTGGTGTTTGTCTCTAAACCTCTAAAGACATTTATTTGGTATGCAGGGGGTCAGCAGACTTTTTGTAGAGTGAAATAGTGAACATTTTAGGCTTTGAGGACCATGTGGTCTCTGTTGCAAGTACTCAACTCTGTGGTTGCAGCATGAAAGCAGCCACAGACAATATGTAAACAAATGGTGTGGCTGTGTTCCAATAAAACTTTATTTACAAACACAGGTGGCTGGCCTGTGGGCCATAGTTTACCCAGCCCTGGACTACAACCTGAATATCTGTTTTCAGTTAGTGACTACCAGGTGACTTCTTACTGCGGAAGGTGAGGATTAGGCTCTTTACAGCCAACATTGCCCTCTCCACCACCACCCCCCACATGCTTCCTGTGCCGCCATCTTTCCAATAGGATGGATGCTTCACTAACTTTGGTTAGATCAGAATGGCGCGTTTACATTACACAACTTTATGCATGCTTTTCATAGCTGAACCATACAATGGAATTACATTTCCTTTCTTGAACAATGTCTTATTTTCCATAAAGGTTATAATTATCTTGCTTTTCCATTTGCTAAATTTTCTATGAATTGATGATGAATTCAAACTCAGATTCTCCCAATTTTTAAAGCCCTTTCAATACGTTTTCACACGTCAGATAGTCCATTTCTTTCTTTTTTTTTTTTTTTTGGTGCTAAAAATTTTATTGAAAAGACTTTACATGAGGCACAACTTTAATTAAATTAAATCTGTTCCACAAAACCAAATTCTTCAGCCTTGAAATGTGCTGTGGGATTTTCAAATGAAGTGTCAGAGCATAACCTTTAGCTCTTTGAGTAAGAACATTAGATATTAGATATTAGTCAAACTTTAATACAATATTTAGGCTTATTTACTACCAACTTTAACTCAGCACAGAGGGCGCCTGGGGTCTCTGAGCAGACTAGCTCTGCAAGAGTCTTCATTTGGACTGGGAATTGTTTTCTTTTTTCCCCCCAGTTTTATTGAGATACAATTGACATACATCCCAGTATAAGTCTTTGTTTTGTTTTTTTTTTTAATTGGAGTATAGTTGCTTTACACTGCTGTGTCAGTTTCTTCTGTACAGCAAACTAAATCAGCCATACGTATACGTAGAGCCTCTCTTGTTTGGATTTCCTTCCCATTTGGGTCACCACAGTGCACCAAGTAGAGTTCCCTGTGCTCATTTCATTTTCTTGGAGACATCTCTTCCAGAGCATTCTGGCTGGAGAGACCAGCTGTCATCCTTGCATCTCCCTTCTCCATCATCATAGTGATTCCCTTGGCCTCTAGATTGTTAGAACCCCTCTGACCTGGCCTCCGTGACCTCCTCTTTCTTGATCTATTTTCTTTTTTTTTTATCCCATGGAGTCATCTTTCTGTAGCTTCCTGAGAAAAGGGTGCATGGGAGTTACATTTTCTGAAACTTTACAAGTCTGAGAGTGTCTTTATTCTCTCTCACACTTAATTGAAGTTAGACTGAATATAGAATCCTAGATTGGAAATTATTTCCCTTCCAAATTTTGAAGGAATTTTTCAGTTGTCAACAATGTTGCTCTCAAGAAGTTCATTGCCATTCTAATTCTTGATCCTTTACTTGAATTCAGTGTTTTTCTAGATGCTTTTAGGTTCTTATTCTTTTCCCCCATTTTCTGAAATCTCATGAATATTATTTGATGTATGTTTATTTCCACCCTTCTTACTGGGTAATCAATGGGCCTTTCAACCTGGAAAGCCATTCTCTTCAGCTTTAAGGACATTTCCTTGAACTGATTTTTTGGGGACAATTTCTTCACCTTCATTTTCTATTCTTTCTTTCTAGAACTTATATTCAGATATCAGACCCCATGAACTAATCCTCTAATTTTCTTATCTTTTCTCTCATTTGTTCAAATTCTTTATTGTTTTCCCTAAATTTTGAGAGGTAGCCTGAAATTTACATTTCAGAACTTCTCATTGAGTTTTTCATTTCTTTTATTACATCCCCAATTTCCAAGAGTTCTATTTTTTGTTCTTTGAATGTTCCTTTTTTATATCATCTGTTCTTGTTTCCTGGAAGCAATATATTATCTCTCAGAGGATATTAACGACACTCTTGTTCTAATTGTTCTCTCCCTACTCAGCCTTTCTTTCCTTCAAGAAGCTCTTGTTTGTTTGTTCATGTGTGTTTCCCTTTGGCCTTCTCCTGTGTTTGAGACATTTCCTCAAATGTCTGGTGACCCTTTAGCTGCCACACATATTTAAGAGTGAGGCACTAAAAATATGACCAGGAGGGACTTCCCTGGCGCTCCAGTGGTTAAGACCACATGTCCACTGCAGGGGGCACAGGTTCGATCCCTGGCTGGGGAACTAAGATCCCACAAGCTGCACAGCATGGCCAAAAAAATATGTATATATATATATATGTATATATATATATATATATATATATATATATATATATAGTTGTATATTAATTATTTATCATAGGATTATATATAACTATATGTAAAAAATTTATAATTATAAAATTAGTATATGTTCATTGCAGAAAACTTGGAAAAAACAAAAAATATAAGCTAAGCTTTTAAGATAAACCTAAAAATCAAGTATATTCTCAACAATCACAGAAAGCTTAACAGTTTTGGTGCATTGTCCATTATGTTATACATACGTGGTTAAGAACTAACGTACCAACACATCAGTATCATTTTTAAATTAACAATTTAAATGTTGATGTAGTCCTAGATTTTCTAAAAGACTTCTATTATATAAAGGGAAACACTGCAGTAATGGACTTGTGTGTTTATTCTTTAAGCATATTCGTTTGTTGAGAATGATGGGTCTATTGTAGGTAGTTCAAATTCAACCCCATGCACAACTGTCAGACATAATTCACTTTATGGTCATTCATGCCTGCATATCCCTCCTTCTTTGCCTTCAGGCTTTACTTTGGGAAATCATTTTATTGGACCTGAAGCCTTCCATTGAGATGAAAATGTTGTTAATTGCTCTGGCAATAGAGAGAATAGCGGCAGGAATAAACAGCTAGGAAATTCATGGATTAAATCTTTTTTGATATTTTAAGCCTTTCAGTTATTTTTCTAGCCTGATGAGAATGCCTTCATAAAGCACCATTCTTAGAATTTTTGGTTTTCATAAATGAGCTTGGGTTTTATATGTCCCATTTGCCCACCACCAAACCAAATTCAGTACAGACTTCTACATATAAAAACCTAGAATTGCGACCAAAAGTATTCCTTCAACAACATACAGTTTCTGAAAGCAATATGTAGGCCAAAATATATATTCATATTTATCATTTGCACTTTCGTTGAACAAACATCTACTGAGATCCGCTTCTTGCTTGCAATATACCTATCATTCTCTCCTGAGCATCCTTCTTAGTGCAAGAAGAAAATTCATAATCAGGGGAGGAAGAAAAAGCAGGGAGAAAAAATAGATGACAAGAATGCGGCAGGAGCCCAGTCCCAAGAACTAAGGGTCTTAAGAAGAAGGAAGCAGATAAAGATCCACACAGAACAACTAGGTTAGAAACGGGACAGGAAGACTGGATCCGATTCAGAGGGGAACCAGCAGCCAGGACAATCCCTGTTGCCCAAGTTCATAACCAGTGTCAAACTCTAAGATGGAATTAAACACTTGGGTGGTGCTTAATGAAGATGTGAGGATTTCAGAGATAGAAAACCAAGTAGGTACAGGTAGTACCCACACAGGTCCTAACTTACACTTACTTTATGCAGAGTTCTAGTCGAAATCATTATCTGGTTTCCAAGATCCAACACAAATTAGAAGAATGATCTGGGTGGAATATTAGAGGCAGGCACATTGACTACAGTAAGAACAGGCTTATCAGCAAGAGAGGAGATAAACAGTAAGATAGGAGAGGTCAGAAATCCATGCATCTCATTTTGCAAAAGAGCGCAAAGAGCCTAAATAGTTCCACAGGCACTGGTGTATATATTTTTAAGGGTCATCAAGAAAAGACAGTTGTTATTCACTTTAAGGCAGCAAATAAATAAGGAAAAATTTGGAGTAGCATTTCCCACCTAAAATAAATTTGGTGCTTCAGGGTTTCATTTCCTTTATAAGGGGGAGACCATTTACTTGGAATAGTTCTTCCTCATTTGGCGGCCCTGCATTTTTTCTGAAGCCATGATGGGGTTGTTATAGGACCTCATAGATCCCACATGAAGTTGTTATTCTTCTGATGATGGGTACGTACAAGTACGGTGATCAGTGTTATCAAGGTAAACTGCGATCCTGTTACTGATCTTAGTGTCAAAGCAATATTACAGCCCACCTGGGTTTTATACCAACTGGCATTTTTAGGCACAAGTTTGCTTGAACGGTAAAGAAAGTCTTGGTTGCCCTGAGCTCGCATGTGAATTCATCCTCAACCAAGGTGATGGATCAAAAGACTGTTTCTTTGTCCAGCAGGGATGGTCTTTCTTCAAAGCCCGTCAGACCCTTTGGCTTTGGGGATGCTTTTCTTGGGAGGTCTCTGAGCTGGCCACTCCTCTGAGAACCTTAGAATCAGGAGAGCTTCTTCCAGGCCAGTCAGCTGCGGAGGAAGCTACCTGAGCTGGTTAGCTCACATTCCAGCTTCTTTCAACTGTCGTGGAGATCTCCCCACAGGGATGACGTCACCTGCTGCCGCTTGCTGAGCCTCTCCCTTCCCCTCCGCATTCTCATTTCATTAGCAACGTGTGTGTTCACACCCTTCAATGTGAATACGATGGATGCTAATGAATATAACCCGTCTGCCTAGCTCCTGTGGGTTTTTTTCCTAATAAGTCTAGTGAAAGGCGGTAAACAGTCTGGAGGCAGCTGAGAAAACAAAGAGCAAGCGTGGGATGTGAATCAGATTGTTCGGTGAATCTGAGAGGACCACGAACCCCCTAAACTGGTTTGAGAGTTCGTACCTAGGTCTTTGGACACTTATAACCCTGCATAGTCCCGCCCACCAAAAAAGCCTTCCTATTCGGCTCATTTTTAAACCAAGCATATGGCGTGGTTTAAATTGTAGGAACACTGTTAACCTCTGCAAATGGGCTTCATGGTCCGAATGGGTAATTACGGATTTCCTTCCATTAGGAGTTACAGCCTCATCAAGATTCTACATCCCACTATTTGAGTTTGAATCTCCATATGACAAGGGGGATTTATTACAAGAGGGTAGAGGGAAAGGAGAACATTGCTCTCTTTCTCTGGAGCAAAATGATGGTCAGGAAAGAACACACTGAAAGAATAAAACCTCTTTCTGTTAACTCAGCTTCCCAACTCGGACCTACATTTTCCAAGTTATCAGTAATCAAAACATTAGGAAAGGAGCTATAACCTCTTCTCCTGAAGGATTTATTTTAATAACTTCCTAATAACATGCTGCTTTGATTGCATTATAGGCTATTCCTGCAGAATTTATTATCTAAGATACTGTTTGTCAGTGGAGGCTATTTGTCGATGGTTGGAGAGACTGATGAATTGGCTATTAACATAGATAAGAAATCATATTGATTGAGTTGACTTTGCATTTAGTAATACGCTAGACAGCAGCAATGCATGGAAAAGACACTCTGTAATGAAGAACTACTTTTTCCTTTATATCCCATTAAGACTCTTGCGTATTTTATTCTGGCAAAATAGATCATGACCCTGATGAAAAGATCATCATGTGGCGATCGTATGTCTTTACCATAAAAGTGAATTAGAGGGAAATTTTTATAACTCAGTACAGAAATAACTATGATACGAAAACCCTTTGTCTTTTCAATATCTCCAAAGTTCATTTCATTCGTCGTCTTAAAAGCCTTGACAGTAGCATCAGTCGTGCTCCGTAGAACTGCGCCTGTGATTGTGTATATAAATGAACTCATTCTCCTTTCAGCCGGAGAGGGTGACCACATTGCCTTCACTCCCCAGCTGCGGGAGGGACCCCAGCTTTCTTATCAGATCCATCTGCATTCGAGGTGCTCATGACTGTGCCCTCCTAGGAGCTACTATGCAATCTCTTCCCCGAGTCTCTCTAGAAATTTTGTCTGTTTTCTTCTTTTCTTCGACGCTGGACTTTGGGAAGCAGCAGGTAGTGATGGGTCCAAGATGGAGATCTGAGAACTAATAAATAATTGTTAAGGTGCCTGCTGTACAAAACATCTGTGCTAAACCCTGAAATGACAACAAAGGTGAATCAGACACGGGGACTGTCATTAAAGCCCTTACAGTCTAGACTAAGACATATGCAAAAATTAATTTAATACCTGGTAGAAAGTAAGAAGTATTTGATTTAACAACTTCTTTATAAGGCGCTGCATTGTAAGCTGTTTCCGAAGAGTTTACCTAAGACACTAGACATCTTCTTTATCCATTCATCTGTCGATGGACACTTAGGTTGCTTCCGTGTCTTGGCTATTGTAAATAGTGCTGCAATGAACATTGGGGTGCACGTATGTTTCTGAATTAGAGTTCTGAAAGTTTTTCAAACAATGAAGTGCCACAAGGAAGGCAGGAATTCCAATCAAGGTGTTTAAGGTTTAGGATCCAGAATCCAGAAAAATAAACCTATCAAAACAGCAAGGAAAGGGTTCAGCTCTGACTCAACTCTCCGTGGTTATACCACCAACGGGATAAGCTGAGAGTGGGGTGGCAGAGGAGGAGGGAAACAGAGTAGCTTTGCCAAAGTCAAAGAAGGAGGTTTTTGAACCTAGCACATCATCGTGATCAGATTTATCCAACAAGATCGTTAACAAGCCATGGTTACTTCCCATTTAAAGGAAGCTATACATATACTGTATCCAAAATAGCTCCCAAAACAAAGTTGAGCTGATATATAGGTTGGATCCATTCTCCCAGCAAAGGAGCAAAATCTACTGAGATCCTAGGTGGAGGGAATTTACAAAATGTGTCCAATGCAAATTATCAGGAAAAAAAACTCAATGTTTTCTTGACATGCTGAGAATAAATTTCCCTAGTTTTTAGATGCAGTATCCCATTCTGGAAACGTTACTCTGTAAAAAAAAAAAAAAAAAAGAAAAGAAAAGGAAGAGAGGAAAGAGAGAGAAGAAAAAGTATGTAATGATTTGTAAACCACAATGGAATACTAGCTGAGGTTTGCCAAGAGAACTGTAAGTTCTTGAAATTTGGGGGGAAACCATCAAAAAGAGAAATAGCCTTGTGACTAACTCTGGTACATTTCTACTCCCTTTTGCCGCACCCTTGTGCATTCTGAGGGGAACTCAAGAAAACAGTGCGACAAAAAATATTCCTGCTACAGCATGGTAGCCAAATTTGGGGTATAAAATAGAAACATACTTTTAGATGTATACATTTACATGCTTAGATGTAATCTCTCTAGTATAACTGTTTTGTAAATAAATTTTATTTTAACTCTAAAACCAGATGCCAAAGAAATAGACTTCTCTCAAAACTGTACTTCAGCACATCCCTTACAGTTTTTTCTGAAATCGAGGAATTAACGTGTTGCTCTGATACAACACCACAAAACAATGCACTAGAATGTTGCCAACTTTCCTTTGAGGCTTCCACAATCTGTTATGTATTAGTTTATTCAACCTTATCTCTCCTTTCCTACTCCCAAGTCCTCCATCCAAGCTGTTCTCCTAACTGTTGCCTAAATAAGCTCATTTACTGTTGTTTTTTTCTTTTTTCCTCACCTCCAACTTTTGTTCAGAGAACACACACACGCACACACGCACACACACACACACACACACCTTTCCATTTTTCTAAAGTCTACTCATCCTTCAAACCCCAGGTTGAAACTCGCCTCCTTCCTGAAATCTTCCCTCAAATATGCCAAACCATTCTAATCTCTCCCATCTCTGAGTCTTATACATCAAATTGCTGGTGGCATTCATTGACTAATGATAATAATGACATTATTGTGACAATCACCACCATGCTGGTGCCTATCCAAGCATCCATGTAATGACAGATATATTATCACCATTTTACAAGTCAAGAAACTGAGGTTTAGAAGGTTAAATAACTGTCTGAGGTCATGTAGCTACCAAGAGATGGAGACAGTCATGGTTCAAACCCAGGACCTACTGGCTTAAAGATCCCTGGTCTTTCTTTCTGTGCTACTTGGCTCCCCAGTCATGAATTTCCTTGCATTATTTTTTAACACATCTATTCTGTGCATGGTTCTAGGAGGTGGTAATTCTTTTGAAAGTGGCCGCCTCGTTACCCGACTGTGCCTACTTTTCACCTTGCTGAACCCATATAAAGTGTCCAGTTAATACTGGAGGAATTAAGTTGCATTCCTGTTATTTGGGCCCTTATCTGGAGCTCCTCTTCTTTATCCATAGGTGAATCGTCACGATTATATCTAACACTTTATGAGGGAATTCCTCTTCCTTGATTGCACATGAATTATTTTCTATCCACTTTACTAAAATCAAGACAGTCACCATCTTTATGTGTTATATAAATGTGAACTCTTAAAAACACTAACCTTTAAGGGCCAGAAATTAGAGTAGAGTAAAATCAATCATTGGAATCGTAAGAGGGAGAAGGTTGGATTAGCCGTTCCCCTCTCTGCTATCCTTGGGTCAGCCTTTTCAGCCTGCCTGTTTCTAAGGGCTAGAGGAAGACTTAGATGTCTCTGAAGTCCCATTAGTCTTTCAAATAAAGGTACTGCATCATAGGCATCAAATCTAGGCAACCCCCCAGGAAGTGGCAGGTGAGAAATGGGTCCCGGTGTTCCCTGGGAATCCGCTACTCCAACACCACCTTCTCATGGCCTTAGGTGACCAGAGTTGTTAAAACGCACCTCCTACCGTATACGTGCCCTCTCCCTCCTTCCTGATTTATGTGTCTCCATAGCTCGTGTTCTCACCTAGCACCCTATCTATTTCACTGAGTTGTTTGTGGCCCTTCTCCTCCCACTAGAATGTAAGTTCCATGAGAGCAGGGATTTTGGTCTCTTTGTTCTATTGTATGTCATATACCCAGCACCCGTGACAGTGGGACACAGAGGAAGTGCTCGAGAACATTTGTTGAATGAATGAAATGACTTGGAAGCAGAACATTTAAGGGTGTTGAGAAGCTGTGTTAGGAAAAAAATTCAGTCATCCTTTGTTTCAATACCAGATGGGGTTCCCCACCACGCAATACTCAGTGACCTCAGCTGGGTGTCCTAAACTTTAACTCAATTCAGACACTGTCTACCTGGCGGCAGGGTCAGCTCTCGCAGATTACAGGCTCAGTCCCACAAGACTCCTCCACCCCACTCCGGAGGCTAATTGCAAGTCCAGGTTGTCTCCTGTGCTTTTGACCAATTGGCTAAAAATCAGAGGTTCCCACAACCCCTTCCTCAGGCTCAATTCATTTGCTAGAGCGACTCACAGAACTCCGGAAAAGAAGTCACTTACATTTACCAGATTATTATAGAAAGGTTATGATAAAGGACATAGATAAACATCCAGATGGAAGAGATGCATAGGGCAGCATATGTGGGAAGGGGTGTGGCATTTCCACGTCCTCTAAAGGCACACCACTCTCCCAGCACCTCACATGTCACCAAACCCTGATTAGAATTTCCGTGGAGGCTTCATCACATGGGCATGATTGCTGTAACTCCATTTCCAGCCCCTCTCCCCTCTCCGGAGAATGGGAGGAGGGGCTGAAAATTCCAACCTTCTAATTGTGACTTGGTCTTTCTGGTGACCAGCCCCCATCCAGGAGCCCACCCAGAGTCACCGCATTAGCACAAAAGACACGGCTATCACGCAGAAAAGTCTAAAGGATTGAGGAACTCTGTGTCTGGAGCCCAGGATCAAAGACCAAGTGTTAGAACATAAAATGTTCCTGGTGTTCTTATCACTTAGGAAATTACAAGGGTTTTAGGAGCTCTGTGCCAGGAACCAGGGGCAGAGTCCATTAGATACATTTTCCATTGTCTCACGAAGCCATAACCCATTCTAATCAGGCAGAGAAGAAAGTTAAAAGTTTGTGTCATGTACTCCTCAGTGATGTTGAAACCATTAAAAGTGTCTGTGTCAAAGGGACCCATTGCCTCATTTTTGCAGAGTCAGCTTTTACCATACAGAGCAAACGCTACACACCAGCAGGTGGCAAGTCTGACCCAGAGTGAAGTCATTCTTGTGAAGTAAATGGACGTTACGTGTGACATTCCAGAGCCTCAGAAAGGAGTAGCACAGAACGTTCTTCAATACAATTTTGAAGTATTTTTTCACCTTCACAGCAGCCTCAGTATCTATTTATTTTTAAAGTTTCTTAAGAAAACGTTGCCCTATTAATGTTGTAAAATTAGGTGATCAAGACCTATCGTCGTGTGACCTTCAGAAACAGAGCAGGATAGATTTAACCTGAGGTTCCAGAACTAGCTTTTCACTTCACTTGTTTCTCTAACTTAAGGACTTAGGTCACAACTATCAAAGGCCATCAGCTGCTGTCCCTCCGTCCAGAGGATGTCTGGGACGGACATTCCAGAGAAGCAGGTATGTGAGAAACTCTCCCACGTTCAAGCTAATCCCAGTTTTGGTAGAAACTCGTTTCAGTATCTAATTGAGAAAGTTGCCTGGGAGACGCCCAAAGGCTCCAACGATTTACCCTTTGTGCTCACATTTCTACTCATGACCCCAGACCAACAGATTTATTTTCATTTGTTTGTTTGTTTTAAGCCTTGACCCCAAAACAACAGATTTTAAGATAGCAACAGATAAACATGTAACTCGTAAAATTAGCAATTTGGGGAAACCTCAGGGTTAGTAAATCTGCTCTCACGTGGCAAAAGCTGGTAGGTGCCTTCCCAAGGGCCAGCTCCTCTTTCTTCTCCCTCCTAGAACCCCAGTTCTTTGCAGGCATTCACACTTCTCCACACAGCCAAGAACTCCAGGGAGGCTGTGTTCTTCCCCGGCCCTAGGGTGCGCAGAGTGGAAGGCGAAAGAGAGAGGTTTATGGGTGGATCCTACCAAGAGGCCATACATCCATCAGTAGACCTCTGTTCACCATCTGAGGATGCCCCGAGTGGAACTGGTCCCAGTTACCGACCTTTCACGTTTGGACTTCCTGTTCCCTATAGCACTGGTCCAGCCTAAACACCTCACTGCACACTGCTGCCACCTGGAGAGTTCCTGAAATCCTACAGGTGCCCGCGTGCACCCGGAGGAAGCCTATTTCAATGGGACCTAGGCATCCGGGTTTTTCAGAGTTCTCCAGGTGATTATAATGTGCAGCTAGGGATAAGAAATGTTACGCTAATCCCAGAGTAGTCTGACTCAGTCTTTAAGGTGCTTTGGGAGAACTTGGAGCTCAGGACCATCCTTTGGAAACCTTTTGCACCATCTGGTGTGAGCCTAAATCGAAGGTATAGCCTCTCAGCGAGGGTCCCTCAGATGGGTTCTCATCTTTTAATTATACATGCTCTTCATGATCTGTCCTCTCCAATAGAAAAAAGCATCTTTTTTCATATACAATTCCCTTAATACCCTTCAGGGCTCTCTTCATAGCATCTGCACTGCCATCCTGCTCCCCCAGTCCTGTGATTCTTGACCAAACTAGCAGGCATTCCTAATCTAGTCTCTTCTTGGAAGGGTTGAATTGGGAAAGCAGCTTTCCAGGAAAGGAAATAAACTGGTCACAAAGGGATGAAGAACCCCCACAGAGCTTTGGCAGATGTGGGTCACAGTTTTAACATTCACACCTGCATAAGCAGGGCAGCTTTCTGATCATCACAGCATCCGGTGCAGAGGGGCGGGGTCGGTTTCTCTCCGCGACGTTAGCGTAGCCCAGCCATCAGGTGGATTACATGAGCAAGTGAAGAATGAAACCGCTGAGGTGGGTGGGGCTTGCTCTAGCCATGGGGGCTGGGCCCTTGGGCAGCGTGGGCTGGCCTGCGGTTGATGGGCCCAGAAGGATGCCTTGTGTGACGGTCCATTCTCTTCCTTGTTACATGTGGAGGTCGAACATGTGTAGCACTTGCTTACTGATTTCCAGGGAGAATTGTTTCGGCATTTCAAAATTCAGCTTAATGCTTGACGATCTCTCCCTGAGCTTTGCCTCCAATGAGCATGCTCCTTTTCAAGCCTCCTCACTGGATTTTTTGCCTATTACCGCCGTGTAATGAGAGAATGATACTCTAAAATGATGTTTGACACACCTTGTTTAGTAAAGCCCTGTTATAAATTGCCTCATTATTCTACCTTCCCATGGCCAGTCAAATCACACCCCATGGAAGTGGTGAGAAACAATGTAGCACTCAACTTCAAATTCCAGGCGCCTGAGTCACAGGTGTTGGACTATCCCCAACCCTACAGTGGGATTACCTGTGTCTCCTGGAACTGGTATTGCAATAGATACTCGCTGCATTCGCTTTTGTTGCACACATGGCACCTAACCTGGGCGGGAAAATTTAACAGTTATTTATTACTTCTCAATGTCTGTGGGTTTCCATTGAATGGAAATTCGAGAGTTACAGCAGAATTAGAGCATCTGATCGCTGGATCACAAAGTCACCCCTTCGCCGCCCCCCAACTCCCGTTCTCATAGAGACCTGCTCATCTCAGCTCTGGGTCCACCCACATGGATCTTCCAACACTGGTCCAGAGTTTAAGGGTAAAATATCTTCCCAAGATGTTTTAATGCTCATCTGTTTGAGGAATCTTGTTTCTGTTTGATAGGCGGCATTTGGGGTCTTAGAAAGTTGTGAAGGAATGGCATATCTCCTTTAACTCTGACTTCCACAAACATCCTACTCCAGGTACTACAAAAAAAAACTTCCAGAATAAAAGTGTTGCGGAAATAAACAAAGAGCACTCAAGTGAGCACAAGCAAAGGCTGTTTATTCAGAGACTGCTTTAGTAAGTGAGTAAGAGACCATCACTTGTGCTTGGCAGAGTTTCAAAGGTAGGCTAGGAAGAGGGAAAGCTTTATGGTGGAAAAAAGGGAAGGCTTCAAGGGTGCCCTGGTTGGAGTTTGTTGGCCAACGAGAAGCCAGGCATCCTATGTGATTGGTCAGGGGAACATATTTGGCTTTCTTCGGCTGGTCCTCCGTTGGAAAGGGGGCAGAAATGAGGGAAGCTGGCAGTTATTGGTTAAGTTGGCTGATGGCTACAGAAGTTGTGCTTTGCTCAAACTGGCTGCTGGTCATGGGGCAACGTTCTGTTGTCACATGTGACGACATATGTTGTCTGTTGTATATCCAGTCTCTCTGAGCTCCATCGGCCTGGGGGTCATGGAGTCATAGGAGGCATTTGCTCAGGATGTGGGCAATGGAAACAGCAGAGGTGACCAATTATCCTTCAGACAGGGCTGGGTTAGAGAGGCTTCGCTCAAGCATTCCAGGCCCCCTGGCCCAGTGGTGACGTTCTGAGAAAAACCCAAACCATCCAAGGAGATCGGATTGGACCCGCTTCTCCACCACCGTGCTCTCCATGCTACTTCAGGGAGAGGTAGGGTCCATCCTGAGACCGTCCCCTCCCCATCTGCAGATGGACTTGGAACGCTGAGCACAGCCTAGAACACCCGCCAGAGGCTCCCTAGGACTGAGGATTCTAATGACCTTGGGATCCTCTGGTGTTTCTGGAAACTGCTGAAAGATTTCCAGGGTCATTGTTAAGTTTCTTGCTAGTCGGTTAAAAAAATTAAACTCCATTTTTCTACGGCCCAGATTGGAAGAGAGGAAGAGAGACTCGAGAGGCACCAGAGGCTCAAGAAAGGGGGTCGGGACGGTCAGGAAGTCCTGAGCGGCTGAAGCACATTCGCCCTTTATTCATTCAACGACCGATTGTCGAGAACGTCCTGGGTCCCCGGTTCCGTGGCGAGCGCTGGACAGCCTTGCACTGCGAGGATGGAGAGGAAGGCCCGTGCGACTTGCGGGGAGGGAGCACACAGGCAGTGGCGTTGTGCGGTTAGCGACCGGGGGGTCCTGGAAGAGGATTCCGAGGGCAAGGTCGTGGGCAAGGCTCCTGGTGGCTTGAGGGTGGTCGGCTGTCCCCGCACGCAGTACCCCCTGGACTACGGGAGTCGGAAACGCCAAGAGTCACAGCGAGTGCCGTGCTCACGCCTCCTCTCACACGTCTGAGCCCTGAGCGTGCTGTTCCTCTGACTGGAATGCTCTCCATCCACCTCTATGCCTGACCGCCTCTGACCCACCTTCCGAGGGACTAGACGTCCCTTCATCCGGAAAGCCTTCCCCGACGCCCCAAAGCTGGGCGAGGGCCCCTCCGCAGAGCTCCTTCCCCAGTGCGAGCCCTTAACCCCCTGCCAGGTGGGAGCGTGTTGACTGAAGTCACCAGCACACTCCCTGTGCCATGAGGGCCCCTCAGCCAATGTGCATCGAAAGGTGGGTGGATGGACCGGCCTGGCTGCTTACCTGACACCCCCATTAGATACGACTTCCCCAGCAGCCAGCACACTGCCCGGCACATGACGGCGCGCGGCAAGTGTGGGAGGGCGGGAGGGAGAAAGCGGAACTGACCGCCCACCTCCTGCGCGTGCTTTGACCACCCTGGCCCACAGTTTCAGACACACCACGCCCCTCTGCCCTCCCCCCTACATCCTGGCCAAGGAACGGTCTGACAGGGGCTCTTGCAGATGTTGATTGGTTAACTGACCTTTAGTGTAAAGGGCTTTTTAAGTAACCCACCGTAATTTGTTTCTTGATATTAAATAGTTGGAGTCATGCAAGCACACGTTTGGGTGCAAATAATCACCGAACTCCTGGTGCTAAGTGTGGGCTGTATCATGGCTCCAGGCTCACGGCACCGTGGCGCAGTGGTGTGAAGAAGCTGAGATCTGTTATTTGTCAGGCATTTTTAGCCCTTTATTTATGATTATGAAATGAAGGGCGGTGTCCCTTTCTGACATCTGTCTGAGTGGAGGAAACTGCCGAAGTGGGAAGCCTTCTTTCCCAGGCACAGAGGGTGTTACAGATCCTCACGGGCTGGTCCTGAAGGCACGACTGACCCAGTGCCACGGGGAGGGGCTGCAGGGCTGGGCCACAGCGGGGCCTGGGCACACACTGCCCTCAGTGGCTGGAGACCCGGTCTGGGGACACCTAGGCTGGCCCCGTCCTCCCTTCCAGACCCCTCCTCCCCTTCCAAGCCTGAGCAGTAGTTTAAGTCTCTTCTATCCCCCATCTCCTCCTGCAGGGATAGAGTCCTGGATGGCCAGGACCCCAGCACGCTCTGACTGTGCCTTTACCCACCCCACCTCCAGCGCCTCTCCACGTGTCCAGAGTTTCTGCATACCTGAACCCCCTTATAGGAGAGGAAGACTCGCGCAAGTGAAAAAACTCCAAGCTCCAAGCTACAATGGGGGGCACAGTCTAGGGACTGGAAAGAGGAAAGATGGGGGAAATTGCTCTAGTAGTTGAGTCGAATCCAGAGTCTTTGTATTTTAAAATATATGTGTAGAAGGATCACGTTTTACCTGGTAAAATGATGACAAACTGAGAGAGGGAAAAAAAACCCTATAAACATTTGGTTCAACTGAGTAAAAATCATAATTACTACCATTGTTCTCAATCACACAACTACTGCCTAGCATTAAACACACGTTTCTTTAAACCATGTAAGTTTTATTTGCTTACGACCCCAAATTCCAGTTTTTATATGTTCCACCTTCATATTTTATTCTTCAGATAATATGACATGATATGATGCTTTGCTCACCATTCGAGGGAGCGCGGATTGCAAACAGGGAGTTCAGAGAGAAAAGAATTATTTGCTCAGTCAGGGCAGGGGCCTCTGGCTGTTCTGGAAAAGCCCGTGAGTCTCAGTTTGTTTTATAAGCCTCTTGATCTAGAGCAAGGACCTTCTGAATTCCCACAGCGTTCATGCTTTGTGGTAATACGTTGTAAGCTGGGTTTAGCTAGTAGCAAAATACAGTGACGTGTTCTGGATTCTAAAACAGACTAATTCTCCCTGCTAAATAAGAAAAATTTCACAAATTACTATAATCAGACATTGAAGTAGTCTCCGGGGGAAGAGAGAGAAGCAACATTATTCACGTCACTTAAAATTAAACCAGGCCACCAATTTATCTCAGGCTGTTCGTCCTTTTTTGAACGAGGCTGCGGGGATCAGTATTAGAAACGGGGGGATGGTCGATGTAAAACAGTTTGTCGGCCTAATTGTTTCAACTATAAATCTGCAGAAAAAGAAAGGGGGTTCAAATCATGTATGACATAGAATCCCAGACCCTCCTGAGAGCACCTTTGTAAAATGGTGTGCTTGTAATTATGGAGTTTGATATACTCCTCATACAGAACTTTAATGGAATTGTAAGTGTCATTGAGGAAGCAGTGTGTATTTATAGGAATCAGATAAACCTGAGTGGAGAGCCCTGCTTTGTTCCTGGGTGTCCTCATCCAGCAAATGAGGAATAACGATAGACCCACCTCATCGGGCTGTTGAGAAAATTAAACAAAATGAAGCACGTGATGCTTTTAGCACATAGAGCAGCATCTAACAACATTGAGTAAGCTCGGTGCGGCTCTGTCTGCTTTGCTCATCCTGGACCCCGGGACTGACCCCAGCACAGGACCCATGACAGGTGCCCCCCAAATACAGGATAAATGGATTAATTAGTGAATGGTAGCCGACCTGATATTATTATTTTACAGTGCTTGATGTCGAAATGGCTCTACGATATTCCATTACGTGGACGTAACTTCCTTAACCTTTGATCTCCGTGCCTTTCTGGGTGTTCGGTATTTTTTAACAAGTGTCTCTGTGATGAACATCTCCCTCCATACAGCTTTGTATGGGGGAGCAGGGCTTCCTAGCGTGACAGAACACCCAAATCTGAAAAACAAATCTTTGAGCAACGTAAAGATAAAGGCTATGAGATCGTCATCTGAAATCAAGGAAAGTCAGAATGTTCAAGCTGGAGGGGGCCTTGGGTCCCAGGCCCTCGCGGGAGCCACACGAGGTGATCTAGCAGAGGGGCGGCAGCTGATGCCAGCTCTCCGACCAGAGCCCAGGTCCCAGCTCCTGGGTCAGAGTGTCTCTGCTCTAGACCAGGTTTTTGTACGCACGCTCGCATGCACGTGCGTGTGCCTGTGCGTGTGTGGACACGGACGCGGCTGAGCGCGCACCTGTGTCGCCTGCGCTTGCCCCAGATCACAGAAGGTGAGAGTTCAGGCCATCCAACCCCTCATTTTTCAGGTGAGGGTGAGTGACTGGGAGGGCTTTATGGAACATTTTGGTGTCTTTTCCTACTGTGGAAATTTGAACATAAGGGCATGAGAAAGGCCAGGAAAAGGCGGCCAGGTTCACTGCCGTGAAACCACCCACGGCATCACTTACCTGGGCGAATCCAACCTGAATTCCAGAAATCCAGTTCATTCATGTCGCTGAGGTCACCAGACAAAGGGAAAGTGGCTCTTACTGATCAGGTTGTAAAATATGGGCCCCAACAGAAAAGCCTCCCCGCAGCCAGCAGAGGTGTCCGGAAGCCTCCTGGGCGCCGTGCGGAGACGCGGGGCTCTCGGTCCACCGGACACGGGGGAGGAATGCGGGTGGTGGACGGCCAGAGCCGCCGCGTCCCGCCACGTGTGAGAGGAGCACCCCTGTCGCACACTCGTGGAGAAGGCCGGCAGAGGCATGGATGGCAAAGAAGGAAAGGCCCTTAGAGGTCAGGTCATCCAGACCCCTCGTTCTGCAAGAGAGGAAATCGGGCCTCGGGGAAGGGTCTGGGCTGCTCAAGTCCCGTGACTGGCTGGTGTCTGAGGTTGCCCTGACTTCTTCACAGACGTTCGCATCGCATCTGTCTTCTCCACCCTTGAAAATTAGTGTTCGGTTAGTCTCAGCGTTACAAGCGTTTGCTCAGGCGTATGTCACGTTCATAATAATGGACCTAACAACCCACAGCAGTCGTCCTCGTGCCATTCGGGGGACGTTGTACGTTCCCACTGAGGTGAATGAGGTGACCATGAACTTCTTTAGCAGAGATTCCTGAGTTGCACCTGACCCGGGATTCAGGCATGTCTGGGGAAAGGGTTTGAGAGTCTGTTTCCCCGAGGGATCACAGGGCATCTGGGGACAGAACTCATTCAAGGGAAGAGAGGACGACATAAGAAGCCCATTCTCATGACTGAGGGCAGCGCAGGTTTTGGGTGCAGCGTGGTGCCTGTCCGTCGAGTGGCCTAACACGCAGTAAGTCCTCGGGAAACGACCACGAGCTGAGAGGCAGGTTTGCTGCGAAAAACTCGGCAGGCAAAGGAGCGGCAGGCAGCACTGCAGGCCTTCCTAAGAGACACCAGGAATGTCAGGAAAAGGATGTCGGTGGTCACAGAGAGCCCACACCGGTGGCCCCGCGGTTGTGTTGCTTCTGGAGAAGAGCTCCAGCGGCTTCGGCAGGGACGCCAGGCTGCACCAGCAGCTTGGCTGGGGTGGCAGACGGTGCCCAGGCTCAGAGGGTCCACACCAGCATCGAGCACCAGGGCAGGCACGTCTCTGCCAGGCCCCAGAAGTGCCGTCACTGCCTTCGTAGGAAGGAGAGGTTAGCAGGCCCCTGGCCCCGGACGGGAGGCCTGGCCACACAAGACACTGCCTGGCGACCCCAGCAATGGCTGGGGACACTTCGGGAGCTGGGGAGATGGAGGCTCCTGAAAAGACACAGCCAGGAAAACACTGCTTTATTGATGTTGACACTCTTACTTTACCCCCCAGGCCGGCGTTGGCAGATTCTACCAATGTCCCTTTGTCCGTCCATCCGTCTTTGAGGTAGAATCATTCAAAGGGGAGGCACCAGGAGCCGGGGCACCTGGTCTTCGCATCTGCACTTGGCCAAATTCCTTCTCAGCTGCACTGGGTCTGGAGGAATCAGACCCATGACGAAGCTGATCTGTATTCTGCCAACTAAGGGAAAATACAATTAACATGGCAGCTCGACTCAGCAAAGCCCATGGGAACGGCCGAGAAGGAAAGGGCTCCCACAGCTCAAGGTGCTATCAGAGAAAAGACAAGGCCACCCTTCTAGTCCCGCAGTGTGTCTCCTCTCCACTGCCCACAAGTCGGTTAAAGGGAAAAGTGGATGAAGCCGGGCCGCTGGGAAGAACCTTCTGCCTCTGGGAGTGAAGGCGGGGCATCCAGCAGAGCAGTGGCGATTCCTGCTTCTTGGTCCACCGTCAGGGCTCACACCCCCAGGGGAAGGGGACCGTCACCAGGCCCCGCTGCCCCTGCAGCTCTGATCGCACGCCTTCTAGCGGAGACCAGAGGCCTCCCAGGCACCAGGAAGGAGTGGGACCAGTTGCTGTATCACATACACGCCTCGCACAGCATCACGTGCCAAGTGACAGAAGATCAGGCAGATATTAGCAACCCCCTGAAACTGAGTTGTGAAGGCTTGTATCAATCTTTAGCCATTTCCCAGCTAACAGACTCCCCCAAAATGGAAAAGAAAACTGCTTCCTAATGCATCTGACTGGCACTTTCTTTCCCTGCAGTGACTCTTACTTCTATTTAGAGACAATTTGATAAGCTTTATAGATTTTAATTTATTTAACATTACCTTAGCCTTTTTGATACATTCAACTAGAGTATTCGCGAAAGTTTGAAATTATTTTAACGTTTTTTCATGATTTGAACAAATTAGTGCTCAGCTTCTCCTGGCTGAGACTCCTTTACCTCTCATGCAGCTGCCAACACAAAGGCAGGGGAGAACGGTCCACTCCCTTTCTCCCTGCTTGTCCATTTGTATTCACGTCTGTCTTTCTGCACTGGTATCTGTATATCTAGGCATTGTTAAACTGTTTGGTTTCAATATCTGCCTTTCCTTATGAGACTAGACTCATTATTCATTCATTCTACAAAAACTTAAAGAATATTGATATTGGATTTGAATCCAATATCAAGACTGTCTGATTGGTTCTGATTTCACAGACTTTATATGAATTCCACATACAAACGTAATTTTATAAAAATTAATAGCTTAATTCCAGAACTTACTGAATAAGATGGTGATATTCGTGAAATGATTTAATACAGTTTAATCTAGTTTTATTGAGAGGAATATGGAAGTTTTAACCAGACAAAAGGAGCTGAAAACCCCACACTGGTGAGGGAGGAGGGCTGCAAATGTGCAGAGGTTGACACGATTCTCAGACGCATCTTTTATTAACAAGCGACAGTGCCGATGGTATTTTATTTTCAAGTTTCCGTTGTTTTAAGAAGAGATTTTCCAGTGGGAAGTCTGTGAGTACTAACTGGCTCCTATCTAACCCACACTTCCTGTTTGGTTGATAAAAAAGAAAAAAGTCAAAAATAATAGATATATTTCAAATCAAGTGTTAAGTCATTTAAACAACTCCTAGCGGCAAAAAATAAAATAAAATAAAATAAAATAATGCGGGCAAGTTTCCCACTTTTCCTCCAGTCCAGAGCCATCCTTGAGGACCTAAATGCCGTAAAACCTGAATCCAAAATAGATACTCACATTCCTTAATGTCCACTTTAAGGAACATTAAAGTGTTCCTTAGGGAACACTTTAAAGTTACTGGTTTTGACCTTAAAACTTAATCCTTTACTAGGAAATCATTTTTCAGGTGTTTTCAGATGTAAAATATTCAAGTTCATTGCCAGAATCCCAGCAGTGCGGAAAGAAACCTGCCAGGCTTATCTTTATTCCTCTTTCTGGAACATATCCGCTGCATTTGTTAACTGTGAAACTTTGGGTAGATGACTTCACTTCCTTGAGCAATGACGGTGCTCCAGTCAGGAAGGATAATAACCTCTCTCCCCCAGGGTGGTTTTTGGGTTTACATGCTTAGGTAGAGGGATGAAGGTGGCTCTCTGAGATGCGTTCATGTATTCGCTCAGTCAGCAAATACTTATCGTCTGGCGCAGGCACTGAGCTGGGTGTAGGGGGGATCTACTGACAAACAGCATTGGAGGACACCCTGGGTTTCCCCTCGTTCTTCCCTGGTGCTGCACCCGGATGCCCACCAAACCTGGCCAGGTCCCCTGCTGGACACAGGACCTCCGGTCACCTTCCTCTGCTTTGCCCTCTGATTCCCTGGGAAGCGTCACTCCAGCCCCCAGAGAAAGCCCTCCCCCCCCCCGCACATCCTGGAACACCCTTCTCCCCCTGATGCCCTGCCTGCCTCTCCACCAGGAGCGTCAGGCTGTTTCTTCCCCGAGCCTGGAAGGACTTTCCTTCTCTCCTGGGAGGCGATCTGTTGCTCTAAATTGGTGGCTCCCACACTCACATTCCCAGCACTGGCGCTGGGCAGCTGCAAAGAATAACCAGGGAACTCCTTTAAAATGCAGATTCTCTGGCCCTGCCCCAGGCCTACTGGGAATCAGATGATTTTGACATGAAGCCAGGTTTGGGAACCACGGCTTCTGGTCACCGGATTCTTTTTGCTTGTCGCTTCTTCCACAATCTGACCATTCTTATCTGCTTCTTACTCATCTCTCCAAAGCCTAACTCTCAGGTCTTTCTAATCTCACGCACAGAAATCTCTACTGATCGCTGCACAGAATAAAAAGGATTGGATTTTGTGTGTTTATAGCCAGCTCTTGGCCCTGCACCATGCAGAGGATATGCTTTATATTGGATTTTAAGGACACTTCACTGTTACATTCCAAGCTTAGGTCTGTGGTTTCTCCAAAGTGAATAGGCTCTTCATCATACTCTCTGCAGTACCTTCTAGGATGAAGGAGGAAGAGGAGTAACTGATCACAGGAACTTTTTTTTTTTTAACATCTTTATTGGAGTATAATTGCTTTACAATGGTGTGTTAGTTTCTGCTGTATAACAAAGTGAGTCAGCTATACATATACATGTGTTCCCATATCTCCTCCCTCTTGTGTCTCCCTCCCACCCTCCCTATCCCACCCCTCTAGGTGGACATGCGCCACCAGGGAAGCCCCATTTGTAGTTTTTTAAGGAACCTCCATACTGTTCTCCATAGTGGCTGTATCAATTTACATTCCCACCAACAGTGCAAGAGGGTTCCCTTTTCTCCACACCCTCTCCAAGATTTATTGTTTGTAGATTTTTTGATGAAGGCCATTCTGCCTGGTGTGAGGTGACAGCTCATTGCAGTTTTGATTTGCGTTTCTCTCATGATTAGGGATGTTGAGCATCCTTTCATGTGTTTGTTGGCAACACAGGAACTTTTTTAAAAGTCCTTAAACTTGATTGATTTCATCTTTATTATGGCTGCAACGTGGTTTTTGTTTGTTTCTTAGTTTCTTTAATTTACACGCAGTAAAATTCACCCTTTTTAGTGTAGAGTTCAGTGAGTCTTGGCAACCATACATATTCAGGTAACCCACACCCCAGTCAACACACAGAGCGCCCTCATTCCCTTGTTCCCTTTGTAGGCAGCCCCTCCGTCTGCTCTCAGCCCCTGGGAGCCACTGATCTGTTTTCTGTCCCTATAGTTTTGCTTTTCCCCGAATGTTGTATGTCATATAAATGGAAACACACAGTATGTTAGCTACAGCATTTTGAAAGACTGTATATTTAAGTACATACTGAAGAAAGGGCGATTTCTTCTAAATTTTTTGCTTTCTGGCACTTATAATCTGATATGATGTATCATTCTGTGGACCTTACTCCTTTTGCAGCACATGTAATCTATTAGCAAATCAAGATGAAGCAGGCACGTCATCTTGTCCTTCAGTGGGTAAACACAGGCTAGCAAGGCCCTTTGTAAAGGTCGGTTGTAGCTTCCTAATTTTCTCTCCCATGGCCAAAATATTGCCTCCTACCACCGTACCTGCTATGCTACCCTTTGCAAACTCCTCTCTCTGACATGCCCAATAGTTGAGGGGAGGGACCGTTCCCTTCCGCCGGACCAGGAGGCATTGCAAGGTTCATGTTGCCAAAGGCTTCAGCTGCTACCCCGTGATCTGAGTAAGCATCTTCTGGCCTCTTTCCTACCACTCCTGGCTTCTCTTTCTTTGAGAAACAACATATATACGAAAGAAAAATACTTGATTTGTAGGATTCCAGAATACTGAGATGCTCCAGGAAAGCGTGGGATGATTTAACCCTTCCCAAAGGAGAAGAGAGGAGAAGGCGGGCTTTCCCACATCAGCAAATGAGTACTAGACAGGTAACTCCGGCGCTCAGGGTCAAGAGGGTGCACCTGGCCGTGGGGAGTCACCATGTGAGTCTGCAGCAGCGAGACTGGGAGGCAAGAGAAGACCACTCGGGGTTCAAGGAAAGTCAGCAAACGTTCAATTTCTTTTCCCAGATCCTAGAGTTGCCAAATGTCCCTCAGACAAAAGCCCTCCCGAACCAGGCCCCGAGGTTCTTTCCCTGTGTATAGCATCAAACCCAACCATCCTTTCCACACTAATCCCATGACTCAAGCCATCCACAACAAGAATAGACACCATTTTCAAGGAAGAAACAAACAAACGGTCAGTGAAAAAAGCTTTCCCCCAAAAGGCCAGGCTCTCAAAGCCCTCCTTGAAGATCAGCAGTATCTGAAGTTTCTGACCCAGATAGTCTATGAGGCATCGGCTCCAAGCCCAAACACCAGAAGAGGCAGACTCACTCCTGTGCTGTGTCTATTGCCAACTTGCGGGAGGCTGCAAGTAAACTTACATTAAAAAAAAAAAAAAAATTCCAGTCCATGTATTAGGCTTTTCCTTGAATGGCGCGGTGTCTCCGCGCAGTCCCATCTGTGCCGCCAGCCTAGGACTCCAGTCCGCGTTTTCCACCCTCCCTTCACCTGCCTTTCCGAAGTCCGGGCTTGGCTCCTGCAAACCCAGGGCTGGCGGTCGCCCGCAGGAGTTCCAGCCTACGCCGCCGACAAAGGACAGTCCTAGGGGTTCCTGGAGTGCGACTGGGCCGGTGAGAACTCCACCTGCATCACAAAAGCGAGGGGAGCACCTGTGCCAGGCTGACTGCCAGAGGCAAGTACTGCCCGCTGGAGGCTGGTGACTTTGAGAGGCTGAATCCCTGGAAGGGTGCGCGCTGCCCCGGTCCGGAGGGCGCGCGAGAGAATGTGTGAGAGAGGGCGAGAGGGCCCAGGTGCCGAGCCCTGGTGCTGTAACGGGGCTTTGACACCCTGCAAGCAGTGCTTCCGGGAAAGGGACTTCTGATCTGGTCTCTGCAAGGTCTGGTGTTCTTTTGGGAGCAGGATGACCGGGGGACTCCGTCACTTTATAGAGTGCTTGGGGTGCTGTAGCTACACTACTAGTCCTGCAGCCCGCGGGGCCCCTGAGCAGGGAGCGAGTAAAGAAAAATAAGGAAAACCTGGCACAAGATTGCTTCGTGCAGTGTGTGTGTGCGTGTGTGTGTGAAAGCAAAGCTGAGATTTACTTGGTGTGAGATGCTAAATGTGTAGCGTTTTCGAGACTTGTTTAAAGAGGAGGTTCTTTTTAATTTAGAACAAATTAATTTGTTGTTACATAACAAAGATCATCATCATCATCAGTGCTTTCCATAAGCATAAACACTCACACACCCCAAACTGGAAAACATCACCAAAAAGGGGCTTGCCTTCCTTTGGAGGAAAGATAAAGGATGTAGGTTCCTCGGATTGTTATGTTAAATTTGAAGTCCTTGGTTCTGTTTATTTCGCTTTTTTTTTTCTTAAGGGGTAAAAAGAGAATCAAATTGCAAGTTTGGTTTTCCCCTTTTGAAACTTAGCATGGTGTTTGGTTCTCCCTGAAAAAGGCTTTAATTTGTCTGCCTCTCCTTTGGCAGCCAGCTCTCAGGGCTTTGCTTAACTCCGAGTGGGGACTGGATTCCCCCCGGCAGTGGGTGAAGAATAGAACCGATTCTCCCTCATCCTTGGCACAATACCTAATCATCGCCATCCGGCCTCCAGAAGTTCACAGTCTTCTGAGTAGGTGTCGTCATTTCTTCCCACGTTTTCTACTGTTTCAGATCATTAACAATCGCAAGGAAGCTCTTCTTTTGATTTAGAAGCCAAAGAGTTGGGGAAATCATGGATTCCATCAGATTATTCACTTAGAGGGTTCTCCACCTGTTATATGCTACTTATGTAAGGGGATGGGGGGTCGGGGGAGAACAGGAAGTCTAACAACTGCTTCTCCAGGTCCATCTTTACTTGTTCCAGAACGAGAGAATTGGGAAGTCCTTTGTACAGCTGAAAGGGAACTAGGAGCTCCTCTTGTGCAAGGCCAGTCAGTTCACAGATGGAGGACTGGGTAGCCCTCAGATGGCCATTTCCTCCGAATGGGTCTGTAGATTCTGACCCGTGGTCACTGCTGACCTAGGAATTCAGTGCGTGTATCACAGGCAGGTAGCTCTGAGCCTTAAGAAACGCCATGTTGGCCAATCAAAAAGCACAAACCTGACTTTGGAAAGGCTCGTTCCTCTTGTTCTTTTCAGTTCTACGATAATAACACCACTCGCCAGACTACACCTGCTCACTTGGAATGTTCAAGTTGGAAGTTCACTACATTTAATCTATTCAGGAGGGATTTCTTTCTTTTTAAATCAATATTGGAGCTGAACTACTTAGACTCAGTCCCTAAGAGCCTATGTGTATTTGACAGACTTTCTTTTATGTTTGGCTGCTGGCTAGTAGTTGAATCCCAAGGCTGCTGAAAGTCAGTAATAGAACTAAGAATGGCAGCCATTTCTCAAAAGTTGATTGTGCACCATTAACTATACTAAGGGCTCTACTCATATCATCCCAGTTGATTCTCATGACATTCTTAAGAGTTACCTAATATTATCCCCACCTTACAGATCAGAAAACTGAGGCTCCCAAAAGATGAAGTTACTAGCCTGTTATCTATCACTCACCTCCTAAGTGAGGAGAAGGAGCCAGGTCTGTCTGACGCCTAAGCCCAGGGTCTTTCTGTGCCGCTCTATTGCTCCAACCTACACATAACCTACACAGATTTCTTAGGACAAGATAAATTTTAGATAAATGACCGTGACCTTAATGTTCTGTCACTAGTGAAGGGGTATACAACCACTTAGACAAAATGCACTGGAATTATAGGAAACCTTGGTACACTGACAGCTAAGCTGACTGCCCCAAACCATAGTCCATATTCAGACCAGTCTCTCACTTCCCAGTGAGAGGTTGGGATGGATGGGAAGAAAGAAGGGGAAGTGCCTCTGTGTCCCCGGAGAGGGAATCTCCGCTCCTCCAGAGGCCTTTGTGTTGTGTCCAGTGGACTAGAAGGAGAGCAGGGCACTGATTGAGCAGAGATTTAGTGCCAAGGGAAGAGTATTTTATGTTTTTAATCAACCAAGCCCTGAGCTAAATATTTATGCCCAGAGGAGGTGAGTCCCCCATGGAGAGACCTTTCCAATGGCGCTTAAAGTGTTCTGCTGCAGTATTTTATCATGTCTTTGTTGGGGCAGAAAATTTTTCCCTTCTTCCTGGCCCTGCATCTTCTAAATCAAACTTGAGCCTCCACCCAGCTTTCCAACAGGACAATAGAAATGTGAAATGTTCATCCTCAATAAAAAGTCAGAAATGGTCATCGTTTAGCTATTTTCATCACTGAAGAGTCTATATTCCTGAAAACTGGCCTCTAATTTCTGTCTGTATAATCCAAGGGAGTGATTGAGGAGTGAGAGGCTAGTCTGAAAGCTAATATATCTCCATTTTTTTCTAATTCCTTAACACTTAATATTTTCTCCTTTTAGTTTATCCTGTAAGTATTCTTGCTGATTACTTCTCGGTAAGACACGGTTATGTTACTTGGGAGGATTTAGGGAACAGCCTCCATCATCAACATTTTTCCTTCTAAAATCTCCGTACGTCCGTGCATACGTGCACACACAGTTCGGTCATTGTGAGGCTTTTACAAATAATCGTAGTCAAAATACGTTTTTCATATTGCTAGTTCAGTTGTTCATCCTTTACTCATTGGAGCTGGTGGTGATTTGGACAGGGACTAAATTAAAGCTCACCGCTGACCTTCGTTGCAGCCAGAGGAAGACAGGTGTCTGCTAAATAAACAAAAACCTTGATCAATACTCTGCAGTGATGGAGGGAAGGGAGAGGTTGTAACCACATAAAGTGAGCACTTTGGGAAGCAAAAAGGGTTTCAATTAAAATGCTAACCCTAAACCTCACCAGGTAAATCTGCTTAGAAGACACCAGACCGAGTTTCTTTACGGTGGAAAATTACGATGGAAAAAAGAAAGTGTTCTCAAACGGGCAAAGGAAAACTTCCTCTGGAAAAGGAGAGCATGAGAAAGCCCCGCAGCTCCAGGCCCACATGCCCTCATCCCCCGTCAAGCCTCCACAAAGTGAAAGTTCCCTCTCCACAGCACAAAACTGGCCCAGTCCCTCCGGGATTGAGAACCTGTAGGGCCTTAGTTTCCTAAGCACCCCTTGGCCCAGACTCTACCAGAGCATCCATCCTGCAGCCCTCGGGACCTGCCACACGTCCACTGTGACCTCTACTTGTCCTTCACTGCTTAGCCCCTCCCCGCACTCACTGAGCGCTTGGTACCCGCCCACCTCCTAGTACTTCTCAGACTAGATTATTTCAACATCTGTCAGTGTATCTTATTTATGTCTCAATATCTAGTCTGTCCATCTTCAGGACAGGAGCCAGGTTATATTCCTTATTCCTCTCATCCTTTCCCTCATCCATCTCTCTTTCTCCTATTTGATTATCTCTTGGTACATGGTAGTTGCTCCATCAATCAGTAATTAATTTAATTACAGAATTCATTTCCCCAGGTGCAGACAGATCGCCTCAGAATGCTGAAAGCATTTGTAGACATGATCCATCAGTACTGGTGGAGAAACTTTGTCAATCTAGAGAGGTGCTAAAATGGAGGCAAGGAAATGCCAACTTTCAAATATATCTTTTTAAAAAGTAGTTTCCAAAGAGCACAGGCTGGTGAAATGATGATTGCCAAAATTCTGGAGCAGGTTACTCAACAGGTGTTATGTGAAGATTTAGAGAATAATATGATTTGTATAACCCAACATGAGTTCCCCAGCATCAAGCTATACCAAGCTAACCATATTTCTTTCTTCTGAGATTGGTGAGAAACGGGTACTAGAGGCTAGAGATTTGTAACCCAGTGGTGTGTTCTGTCATTGTGGAATGGTTGCTTCTATACCAAAAAAATGCAAATAGCCTGAGGGCTGTCTTAACTGGGCTACAGCCAATTGATAGCAATCTAATTACACCCCTAGGACTGTCTGGGTGAGTGGTATCCCAGGGCAGACGTAAAGCCTTGTCGTATGGTCTTGACATAGTGTTTCTTAGTTTTAGCAAGCATTGGACACAATCTTGCATGGTGTATTTTTTCACGTATTCAGCCAATAGTCATTAAAACGTGCATTATGGGCCAAGCGTTGTATTAGGTGCTTATTCAGCGTTTGTTGACTCAGAAGCAAATTATGAATTAGTTGAGAGCTAGGAGAACAAAACCAAGTCGAAAACTGACTGCCTGAAATTCTCTTTGCAACAAAGCAGGACGTCGATCGATTCATTCATTGGCGTGTTTCCCGGTCTCCCGGGTGCTCTGCGTGCTCCTCACTCCCTCAGGTCTCTGCTTGGGTCCTCTGCCCACCAGCTCTATAAAGCCCCTCTGACCAGCCACTTCTCTTTTCCTGTGTTGCCGGATTTCTCTTCGTTGCACTTTTCATTCTTTGCGGTTACCTTGCAGATGGAGTCCCGCTGCTGCCCATTGTCTGTCTCCTTAGAATGTCGTGGGAAGAAGGGGGCGTGTTTCCCAGGGCTGGGCCTTTTGTTCCTTGCTCTTCAGCCTGTTTATCTACCCGTGATAATTGTTGCCATTCCTGCTAATCAGACTTCCAGATGACGGAAAGTTAGGAGGGAGAGCTGATACGGTAAATAAGAGAATCAAAGTTCATTCTAGTATCATATGCTAAAGCACTTGGATCGCTGGAAAATTATAATTAAGTGTAAGTTAGTCTCATTATTTAAGTGGCTATAACTCTGAGCCCAGACCAATCAAATGAAGGTTAAATACAAGCTCGTGCATCTAGGTTCGGAAAAAGCAATTACACGAGTCCAAGATGAAGGAGCTGGGGGACAGCACTGTGCCCACAGGGACTTAGCTGGGAGAAGAAGACGATTTTAGAGCTGCCGTGTGGCAAACGCACAGTATCCAGGTGGCTGGGCATTCTTGGAATGTCATCGGGTTTGAGGAGCCACGTCGTGAAGGGCACATTGACAGACCAGAAAATGGCCAGCAGAGGGTGGCACCCAGGGAACAGCAGACGGAATTGAGGGCGTTTAGCTGAAGGAGAGGGGGCTTGGGGAGGTGACATCCTTTAACTTGCTGTCGGGCGCTCACGTGGCGAAGGAGAGCTTCGTATGTACGTTGAGGGCGCGGTTAGAACCGTTGGGTCCTGGGGGGCAGATTTCCATCCAGGGAAGGAGAATGGCCGGAGCCCAGAGCAGGCACCCTGTAACCTGGGTGGGGACCAGGCTCGCTGCTGCTAGAGATACTCCAAGAGAAGCTGGACAATGGAGAGGGAGCTGCAAGAGCTGAACCAACTGGAATTTGTTGTTCAACTCTGACATCACTGTCTGTTCTAAACCTCAATGTCTTCATTCCATTCAGACTGAATCTTTTTCTGCCTGGTCTGATGTTTGATTGAAATACCGCTGTGCACACCTAGCTTCCTCTCCTCGGAGGGGCTTGGGGTCTCTGGTACTCTTCCTCACCGAGCAGGTCCCTCCCATCTCTCTGCAGAGGCTCTGCGTTCTCTGTCACCTGCCCTTTCAGTTAAATTGGAGTTTGACACCTTCGGGTCCTTGAAAGCCCTCTGAACGCTGCCCTCTGAACGCTACCCTCGAGCTCTGCACGGTGGATCCCTTCACCTTGTTAAGTGATGCTTGTGTGCCAAGCCTTCCCCAGATGCCCTGAGTCTAGCCTGAACGCTGAGGATCGAGTGAGTGCATCTTATCTCGAAAAATTGAAACAACTGAAAAATGCAGCTTGGATATGCTTTTCTAAGGCATTCCCTCTTTCTCTTTTCCCTACTTCTTTAGAATTTTAATATTTTCAGAATACCTGGAAATTCGATTTCATTTCTTTTTTAATGTGAAATGTAAGAAATTATGATAAAAACAAAAGAAAATTATGATTACTCATATAGCATATAACATTTGTGATTAAAAATACATCTTTACGAAGAAAGTCTGATTCCCAGGGAACAATTTTCTGCTTATAAAAATGCAATAATACCAGATGGCCACCTTTCATTTACAGGCTCCAGGTTCACAGAAAAGGGGAGAACCCAGTAGTGTTTTCCCAGTTCTCTCTCCCAAAGATGGCAAAGAGAGAAAAACCAACCTTCCAAGACAATAGGAGAAAACTGTCTCTGTAAGGCTTTCAGGAGAAAATACATAAAGGACGACAGCAAACTACAAACGGACGAACCCAAATTATTTAGAATGTGGGTAGAAGCGCTCAAGCCTAGAATTAAACAAGACTTAAACACATTATGTTTTCCCACCCTTGGTGCAACCTATTATGCCACCTATTCAATAGCTATTTGAAAAATGTAGAAGTGTCGTACTTTTGAACTCCACGGACCAGTTGTTTCTTTGTTTTGACTGTCAGAGTCACACGGAAGAAATAAATTAGGGCCTCTCCAGGTCGAATTGACATTATCTAGTGCTCCGTCATGATTGCAGGCTTAAATAATCCTAGTATCCTAAAAACATTGTGAAACACGGATCAGGAGGTGGAGCTCACTACATGTGGTGACTCAGAGGGGGAATGAGAGAAGCTCAGACACAGCATGAGGAAAGGCAGGGGCACAAAGTCGGGAACAGAACTTGACGCAAGCCCGTCACTGTTCGCTAACGGTGGGCAGCGGCTGCTCCGTCATCCAGCCTGGACCCCTCTGGTGGAAGCCAGGCATGCGGACCTTCATGAAAGCTTTCCAGCCCTGAGCTACTTGCTACGAACATTCTGGAGGTTTCATCCATTCAAACCCCACCCCCAACTGTTTCCTTCCTGTGTGGCTCAGTGCATCTGTGTCTGGGTAAACTTCAGAACATCCCTCTCGTGTTTTCTTACGAAAACCCTTTGGCTGGTTATATCTGAAAATATTTGTTTTCAGCTTGTAGTTCTTTTCCTTTCCCTTCTAAGCATTGGAGTCTAAGAGTGTCTCTCTTCTGGCGGTCGACTCAGACAAAGAGAAAGCTCTGCTCTCAGCCACCTCCACGCACCTCATGGATTCAAGCCGCTGGTCCCGAGTGGGCCCCAGCACAGGCCTGCGAAGTGTTCCCGGCAACCCAGCCCTGCTACTGGGAAACAGTGGAGAAAAAGCCCTCCAGTACGGCAGCCTGATCTTTACGTTTGATGGGAGCACATTATTAGTAAAGTGACATTTTTCCCTCAAATAATGTATTTTCCCTCCTAATTAGTGGATATATTTGCAGGACACATAAAAAAAATATACTGGGCGATGATCCATCATTCAGTTTAATTCCACATCTCTCCTGGGTGACTTGTGATTCAAAATGAGTACGGAGAGCGTGGTTTGTGCTTACAGATTTATCTCCCTACGAGAGAGGCGAGGCCCCAGCACAGGAGGTGACTCCAGAGTGGGGCAGAAGAGCACAGATAATGACACTACAGGAGATGAGGAGGACAGACCAGCCAGGCACACATCATTCATTCGTTCGTAAGCACCCTCAAGGCAAAGATATGGACTCTCTGTCTTTCATACCCTAGCCATGCCCATAAAACAGAAACAGCCTTACTCGTTGGTTTCATTTCAATAAGCATGAACAGCTCCAATCACACAGATATTGGGCAGATAAACTAATATCATGAGAGAGTTTTCATCCGATTCTGACCGAAATTTGTGAATGTCAGTGTAATACTTTCTAATTAGAGGCTCAGAAGACAATGGATAAAGTCCAACAACCGTATAACCCTGCACATTTTTGACATTTAGCCTCACATCAACCCTTGGAAATAGATACGCTTTTTCATCCTCATGCATCCATCCCTCTTTCACTGGTGCCTTCGAAATAAGTGCCAGGCGTTGTGCCGGGTGCTGGGGGTGCATCAGTGAAGAAGGATGCAGAGTCCCTGCTTTCATGGAGCTGACTTTCTGGTGAGGGAAAAAACAGCAAACAAGAATAAATAAATGCGTAAATGCTTTAACTCTCTGATAAATACTTGAAGAATATAAACCCTGTAATGTGATACAGCGTCATCAAGGAGGAGGTGAGATCTCTAGAAAGGATTCTCTAAGGAGGACTTGAAGGAGCCAGATCTAAGGAGAGGGTGTCCAGCTATTAGGAACAGCAGGAGCAAAGGCCCTGAGGCCAGACAAGGCTGCTGGTCTCCCAACAGAAGGAAATCAGGTGCGGCTGACTTGGTGGCCAGGAGGAGAAAAGTAGAAGCTGGGGTCAGAGAGGCGGCAGCAGCCAGTTTATAGAGGGCCTCATGGGCCTTGGCAAGAAGCGTGGATTTTATTATGAGTTGAAAATATCATTTGGCCTCTGGGTAATGGACTAAGCATGCGTGGAGGGAAGGAAACCAGGTGGGAGGCGACTGCAAGACTCCAGGTGAGAGAGATGGTGGCGTGAACTGGACGGTAATTCGTGGAGAGGGACCCAAATGGGCAGACCCCTGCTGTGTTTTGGGTGTCCAGCTGATAGTACCGCTGAAAGATTCGATTCAAGGAATGTGGAGAAGAGAGGCTCAACCCCTTAATGGGGGTGTTGAAACTGAGGCTCAAAGAGATTAAGGAACCTTTGTCTAAGGGCAGGGAGTCCAACCCAACACTCTAATTCCAAAATGACGTTACTGTCCGTTCTTGCATAACGATATGAAATTTGCACCCCAAGAAGGGGATAAATGAGAATTGAGTCCTGTGAACTCCTCTTGGTACTGATGTAATGATTTGGGGGAGGCTGTATGTCGTGGACGGTGCGTGTAAAATCCTTTCAACCAGCTGGTCGGGTTGTGCTCCTTTGCAACCCGTCATATTCACTGGGATCACTGCACTGCTTCCGGGAGTGGACATGTGTGACCACAGCGTGTGCTTCAGCTAAATTCCTTTCAGAGGTTGTCTTATTTTCAGAACCAACATTTGCTAGTGACATCATAAATTATTAGAAGCATACCAGGCAACAGACCAAGTCTATCCCTGTAAGGGCTCTCATCGCAGTAATACGTTCCACGGTTCTGTTAAATTGGCCTTAGTAGACAAGATGTCCTTTAAAATCTCCCTGTGAGCAGCAAATGCTCTAAATTCAGATCTCTATTCCGCAACTGACTTGCCAAATGATACAGAAAAGTTCTCTCACCTCTGAACTCTGATTGACCTATCTCCAGACCTTTTATACTAGATCCACAAACTGGAAAAAAACCCTGGAAATACGGATCCCAGTTGCTTGTAGTTTCATCTGTTCGTTTATTCCATCAATACGTACTGAGCTCCCAGCACGCGCCAGGTGCTCTTCTAGGCTTTGGAGGGCAACGTGCATGAGGGGTCCCTTGATCCTAGGCTTCCTCCTGAATCACAGGTGACCAGGTACGGTTTCCATCTCCTCGCCAGCATCTCCCTTAGAACAGGTTCCCTTCTTGACCTGTCTCCACAGCCAGCTGCCCTGATGTCAGTGCATGATATCAGTTACCTTCAGAGCAGGACTGGCCAGATTCCGAGGGTAGATAAAGTGATTCTGAGGGATTATAACTCAACTTTGCTGAAATGTGGTCCCAAGACAATACCACAAATTGTGAATGCAAATGCTAATAAAGGTCCCTAGGGAGAGCCGTGGCTGCCTGTTCTTAGACCCCACGGTCAGCAGGGCAGGCACCCAGCGATTGCTTGGGGCCATTTCCAAGTCCTTTAGGTAACGCGTGGTGCCTCTGAGAACCCCAACTGCAGTGTCCCCTCAGAATGCTGTGGTGGGAGGATGGGGTGGGAGGAAACGAAACGGAAGAGACGGAGCCAGTGAGGATTTTATTAAAGACACTACAAATACGCTTTTCTGCAGTCACGGACGCATGTTTCATTGTGCAAAACTATGGCTTCTGGAATGATTTATATACCCAGAAGCTGGAAATTAAGGCTGGCATGCTGCTCCGTCGTCTATCAAACACTCCCTTTTGTCTCTGAAAAGACCTTAGGAAAAAAAAAAAAAGAAAAGCTTGTGGCAAAAACTCTCCTCCTAATCAACATTATCTGATAAGATTTTAAGCACAATGCCATATTGTTCTACAAATTTTCTTATACAAATGGCACTGCTATTACAAATCTCAAATAGAATTATTCTCAAGAGTCTTCCACTAGGGTGAAAGTTCATTTTCGGGCATGACTGTTCGAACACACCCATGTACATGCACACACGTATATCAGGAGGCAAAACAGGGAATCTGCACAAACTTTCAGTTCAAGTGTTCCATGTTTTTATCGTGCTGGCTGTTACATAGGTGTGTACATTTGGCAAAATTCATCAAAACTCTACACTTAAAATAGGTGTATTTATTGCATACAAGTTATATCTCAGAAAGTCTGATTCAAAAAGTAAAAAGCACACCAAAAAATTTCAATTTTGTATTCCTTTCATATTTGCGTGTCTGCCTCCAGCTTCCGGTATTTTTATTCCCAAGGCTTTGGGTTTGCGTACAGTCAGAATAAGCAGAGCTACTGTCAAAAGCTTGCTGTATTAGGACGAAAGTTTAGCCAGAAAATTAAACTTAATTGGCCTTAAATTCATGTTATTTTGAGAAAAAAACAAATGCAGATCTCTGAATAACAAAGTTGTACAGCACATGGCAGCTTGTACAACTTGAAAACTCAGCTGAAGCCTGGAAACCGAGGCTTTCCGTGGTGAGCCTTAGCAGGTGGTGAGAAGTAATCAAGGAGTCCGTTGTGGTTTTTGATAAACTGAAAAGGCCTGGTTTCAAGCCTATCAAACAAATACTAGCGTTCAATATTTTGAAGCAAATTCTAGTTCCAAGTATTTCTTTTCTGTTGCATTCTTCTGGTTCCTCTTGGTAACCAAGGCAATCTTCGTTCTTTGAACCGTTTCTGTAGAAAAATCGTTGACGTGGCCCAAATTGTCCAGCTCTGTTGGGATTTCGACGCGTTCCTGGACTGGCCCAGGAAATTATCTGGGGCAGCCTTTGTGCTGCTGGTCCAATCCAGGATGTGCTGATTGTGAAACTGAGACCCACTCAGATCTTTGGGAGCCTGAAGGCAGCCTTCCTCACCCCAGCCCAGGCTGGCCGCCTCTGTTGGATGCTGGGCCGGGGAGGGGAGGCCTGGGGAGGCAGCGCTCCCCTCTCTTTCCTGAGACACCTCCCTTCCCTAAGCAGCTCCTCTACAGCTCCTGCAGAGTCAGAAACACGCAGGTTCTGAACCAAGTCCAGCTTTTTTCCTATGTCCTTTTCATTCCAGTTCTCCCTTGTGTCCCAGAAGCACAAACCTGCTTGGCTGGTGAGAAATTCGCATTCCCCACTTGGATGTGCCTTTGGACACATGGTAGCAAACTCCCACCCTGGGCTCGCTTGGGTGCCCCTGGCCCCAGGCTAAAACGGGGAGGAGCTCAGACCCACATTGATGCGGAGGAAGGGGCGGTATTACTGACAAAACAAAACCCCCCCAAACCTCAAAATAGATTAAACAAAGGAAAGCTTGGCCTTAAACGCGGTGGGTGTAAAGCAGTCAGCAGCTGTGCATCACTGGAAGGTGGAAGTTTTGCAGGTGTTGTTATTATTGTCCTGAGGGTGAGTAATGAAGCTCGAGACATAGAGAGTACGGGTGACGCAAACCAGCTTTCTCCATACATCGGCCCCAGCTGCTCCTAAAGGACACTTGTTGCCCAGATCCTCCCAATGTTCTTTCAGTTTTACTAGCATTAAAAGAGTGAATTACAAGATCATTTCAGCTGGCAGCTTTTTCTCTCTCCCGTTCTAAGTGTTAGGAGTTTGCCAAGTTAACTTTATATACTCTTAATGTCTGTGATTTCACATAATCCCGGGCCAGAGCTCTTCCTTTACTGGGAAGCAAGCCTGTTGCCAGACTCCGTTTATCAATCCGCATCCAGTTACTCAAAGATTCTAACCTGGGAGGCAGACTATGAAATAAGAAGAGAGTCTACCTTTGTGAGCGCCGACAATAAGTACTCTGCGCAAACGTTATGAACCCCTTTGGCATTCCCTTGTGCTATTAATCAACATTGATTTCTCTGGAGTTCTTTCGCTTTTCCTACAGAAACATTTTACATAATTTGGAAACAAAGTAATATACTGTACAATGAGAGGGGAATCGAATCCAGCAAAGGACTGCCTGTATCACTAAGGAGAGCCACGCCGCGTGCTTACTTAATCTCCGTCATCCGAGTGAACGTTTTCGTTCCATGGAAACTTAAGTTTCTGAAAACCAGGACTGAGTATCAGACACTGGCTCTGCCATTGACAAGCTGTGTGACAAGTTACTTAATGGACATAAGCTTTGGATTCCTCATCTAACTGAAAATATTGATACCTACCGTTATGATTTCATTTTGAAAGGATAATGATGTCCCTATGTGGTTACATGCACACCCAGAATATAATGACATTTGCGTTTTAATAGTATTCACAACTTTAACTTTTTAAAAATTTTCCTGTTTAAAACACAGCATCCTACTGGCACAAAAACAGAAATATAGATCAATGGAACAGGATAGAAAGCCCAGAGATAAACCCACACACCTGTGGTCACCTGATCTTTGACACAGGAGGCAAGAATATGCAATGGAGAAAAGACAGTCTCCTCAATAAGCAGGGCTGGGAAAACTGGACAGCTTCGTGTAAAAAAATGAGATCAGAGCACTCCCTAATACCATACACAAAAATAAACTTAAAATGGATTAAAGATCTGAATGTAAGGCCAGACTCTGTAAAACTCTTAGAGGAAAACATAGGCAGAACACTCTTTGACATAAATCTCAGCAAGATCTTTTTTGATCCACCTCCTAGAGTAATGGAAATAAACACAAAAATAAATAAATGTGATCTAATTAAACTTAAAAGCTTTTGCACAGCAAAGGAAACCGTAAACAAAACAAAAAGACAACCCTCAGAATGGGAGAAAATATTTGCAAATGAAGCAACTGACAAGGGATTAATCTCCAAAATATATAAATAGCTCATGCAGCTTAATATCAAAAAAATAAACAACCCAATC
>NC_041218.1:7695436-7699651 GCF_002837175.3 Physeter macrocephalus | reverse complement strand
GTTCCTTAAAAAACTAAAAATAGAACTACCATACGACCCAGCAATCCCACTACTGGGCATATACCCTGAGAAAACCAGAATTCAAAAAGAGTCATGTACCACAATGTTCATTGCAGCTCTGTTTACAATAGCCAGGACATGGAAGCAACCTAAATGTCCATCAACAGAGGAATGGATAAAGAAGATGTGGTACATATATACAATGGAATATTACTCAGCCATAAAAAAGAACAAAAGAATGCCATTTGCAGCAACATGGATGGACCTAGAGATTATCATACTGAGTGAAATAAGTCAGACACAGAAAGACAAATGTCATGTGATATCACTTATATGTGGAATCTAAAAAAAAGAGTACAAATGAACTTATTTACAAAACAGAAGTAGAGTCACGGATGTAGAAAACAAACTTAATGGTTACCAGGGGACAAAGGGGGGAGGGATAAATTGGGAGACTGGGACTGACATATACATACAACTATATGTAAAATAGATAACTAATAACCTGCTGTATAGCACAGGGAACTCTACTCAATACTCTGTAATGGCCTATATGGGAAAAGAATCTAAAAAAAAGAGTAGATATATGTATATGTATAAATGATTCACTTTGCTGTACACCTGAAACTAACACAACATTGTAAATCAACTATACTCCAGTTTAAAAGAAAAAAACCCACAGCATCCATTTTCTTCAATTTGCACTTTTTTCCATTTCACTTGGTACATGACCTTTCCATTCACCCACTCTTATAAAATCAGCGATAAAGGACTGGAAGTTAGAATTATATCATGTAAAAATATGTCTTGTGCATCTAGTGTGACCAGGCTTTCTGCAGCTCATGAACTCACAGATGGTATCAGTCACCGGGGGTTTGTCATCAGAATGAATAATACAGATGGAAAGTTCTGGCTCCTGAGTGTTGGATGCCTTTTGACTGAATTCCATTTTAACCAAGACCCAAGAGGTGAACCGTCAAACAATAGAGCCGCCTGGAGAAAACGCTGGTGTTTTTGCCTATTTAACAAGCAGTATCCTGTATTATACTAACTCTTCTGTCTTTGTATTTTCCTGACATTTATCAGCATTTCTTCCTATTTGCCAAACCATAGCAGATGAAAGGCAGGGTTATAGAAGTGTGTTCATTTATAAACGAAGCCTCTCGTGTGTCTGCTCTGCTGTCCTTCCCGTCAGACCCTCCCCACCCCTCCCCTAGGATGGCTGTGACGGTCTCCTCCTCCACTCCCCACTTCCTGTGTCTCCTCCAGTCTGTCCCGTCCACCAATGCCAATTAGACCAGACTTACACACAACCCTGATTACATTTTTTTCCATGCTTGTAAATTTTATGTGTGTTTTACCACAATTAACAAAAATAATCCTACAGAGATGCTTGATGCTTTCCCAATCAAGTAGAAACTGATTTGAAGCTTGAAGGCCTACCCACCACCCACCCCAGGAGAGCTTTCCGGCTTTATCCAACACCCGTCTGTGGCACCGCCCATTCCCAAGCGTGCCCCGTTGGTTTCCTTGTTGGGGATATGCCCGCCCCCTCTCTCCCATCCTCCTTTTCTTTGCAAACTGCCCTGGTTCAGTGATCTTTTCAGCTGCCCCTTCCTGTGGGCTTCCCTCCACCCTCTTAACCCCGGTCTAGATCTGTAGATCGTGCATCTGAATGTGCGTCACGGCCTTTATCTCGTTTGGCCATGGCTAGTGTTTATTCTTGACAGTGAGATTTCTGCAGGGGATTGTGGTGTGCCTATTTCTCTCTGTCTCACGGCCCAACACAGGGCCCTTTAGCAAGAAGTATTAGTAAATATGCCTGGTTTCAACTAAACGTTTGTATGTCCAAGGAGGAAGTATGATTAAGTCTTCATATGGAATCAAAACGATTACTTTATAGTCAGCATGCAAATGTTTGTATACAGAAAATTCAAAACAAATATTCAGACAAGAAGGAAGATGTATAACTAGGAAAAACACGTCTCATTCGCTCATGACCTGTGAAGCCAGGAGTCTGGAGGTCTCATCCGGTTACTGGCTTGTCCAGGCCGGAGAGCGGCAACACCTGTAGAAATCACAGTTAGGGACTCTCCTTTCGTTTAACTTTCTGGAACTAGAACTGGCCTCCTTTATAGTATAAGTCTATTAGTCAGCATTCAGATACGGTCCTTTCAAGCACAAGATCAGGAGTGCATTAGAGAAAAGCAGTTAAGATCAGAGTAACTGAAGGGTTAAGATATTTAACTTCTCCGGGTCTGTTTCCTCTGTAAAATGAGAAGGAAAATAGTAATAGCTCTATTTCACAGAGAAGCTACAAGAATTAAAGAACCTAATTCATAGAAATTGCTCAGCACAGGGCCTTGCATAAAATACATGCTCAAGATGTCAGCTGTTATTATTATTGTGGTTTCCCTGTGTTAGCCTTCTGATGAGGAAAGAGGAGAAAATGTGAGGGCTTCTCAGCTCTGAATCCTTGCTACAGTTGCAACAGAGGCAAAGCCTTCCTTCTTAAATATGAATAAGGAGAAGTCTCAATTTAGATGTACATTCTACCAAATTTGAAGAAAGTGTTTTGTCTTTCAATAGGAAGAGCTGGAAATTCTTCTGTAATATCCAGTGCCTTGCATACAACATCTCAACATCCATTCTTGTATGGGTGCCGTCCTCCTGTAGGTCCTGTGGTCTAAAGGTGCAGGCAGGTAACTTGCTAGAGAGATGGTATATTTAAGTCATCTGAAAGTTTCCTTTGAGGAAAGTTTGTCTTTTCTTTTGTAAGGCCCTTCAGAAAGCTCATTCACTAGGACAGTTTTGGTGTGTTCAACTCTCAGGGATATGTTTTGTTGTCTCTTGTCCTTTTTTGCTGTTATGAATTTTAACAGAGAGCAAGGTAAAGAGAGGAATGTTTTTGAAGTTCACCATCTAAGTTGTCTTTATTTATTTTAATATTTATTTATTTATTTAGCTGCACTGGGTCTTAGTTGTGGAATGCAGGATCTTTTTTTAGTTGCAGCACACAGGATCTCAGTTGCAGCATGTGGGATCTAGTTCCTTGACCAGGGATCAAACTCGGGCCCCCTGCATTGGGAGCGTGGAGTCTTAATCGCTAGACCACCGGGGAAGTCCCAATTTGCCATTGCTTTAAATGACTTGTGGTTTGCTCCTTCATTGAGGACTTCTCTCCAGACGTGAAAAATGCAGTCACATTTCTTAGCAAAGGGAATCTTGAGAAATGGTGACCTGTGTTTCGGTAGCTTCTAGGAGATTCTTAGGACCCCTTTAAAGCACTGGCAAGTCCTGCAGTTTGGCAGCCTTGGGCTGGCAGGACTATGGGGGAACCGGTTCATTTACTTTGAAGCGTCAGGATAAGCTAAACAATAATGCAGTGAAAACAGAATAACAAGCAACAACTCCTGGCTAACTGCTCTGAAATAAACACATGGATTTCAGGCCTCATCTGGACCGAGGTCACTTTCTTCAGCTCAAATGAAGCATTCTGGGCCTGCAGACCCTCCATAAGGTATAGAGAAAAGTGGGATGCAGGAGGAGGCGGGGGAGAAGGAGGAGGAGGAACTCAGAGGCTACCAAGCATCTGGGTGGTGAAGAGAACAGGCCCGAAGCAATGAAAGAAACTGCTTCTCCAAACCCAGAGTTCAGAGAACAGTCCCACCCACGGCCGAAAGCACGCTAACCTTGAGATGGAAACAGAGATCCCGACAGACCAGGAGGAATAGCGACAAACCCCTAAAATGAATGGATCAGCTTCTTTGTCAGATTTCTCAACTCGGAAGAAACAGCACTTTAAAGATTTTGAGTCAATCAAAGCATATAGGGCTGCGTGCTACGGACATGGATGTGTAGGAAGGACCCCAAGGAAGACCAGAATCATCTCTGTCTCTGTTCCAATATTCGTGGGCAAAAATATTTTTATTAGTTTTTAAAAGGCTGAAAATTTTATTAACACAATTCAGGTGAGCAAAAAGAGGCATTGTCGTTGTTTACATTTTCTGTAATGGCCTCACCTTGTTTGGGGCACTCATTTCTGCG
This sequence comes from Physeter macrocephalus, assembly GCF_002837175.3. Classification (NCBI taxonomy): domain Eukaryota; kingdom Metazoa; phylum Chordata; class Mammalia; order Artiodactyla; family Physeteridae; genus Physeter; species Physeter macrocephalus. Next base: position 7,695,604 of record NC_041218.1, on the reverse strand, counting down.
TTCTTGGTTTGGGCTGGGGAGAGATTTAAGCTTGCATTTAAAGTTAACTCTCTTTTTTTTTTTTTTTTTTTTTTGCGGTACGCGGGCCTCTCACTGTTGTGGCCTCTCCCGTCGCGGAGCACAGGCTCCGGACGCGCAGGCTCAGCGGCCACGGCTCACGGGCCCAGC
>NC_041218.1:7694613-7695210 GCF_002837175.3 Physeter macrocephalus | reverse complement strand
CAGCGGCCATGGCTCACGGGCCCAGCCGCTCCGCGGCACGTGGGATCTTCCCGGACCGGGGCACGAACCCGCGTTCCCTGCACCGGCAGGCGGACTCCCAACCACTGCGCCACCAGGGAAGCCCAACTCTCATTTTTAAAGTGTGGCTTTTAAGTTAACTCGGTCTTTGGGGCAAATGCTTTATCTCTCCGCTTCCTGTCTCCTTTGCAGGATGCAAGGGACCTGGGGTTATACATGGTCTTCAGGGTTGGTCTTAGTTTTCTAGGGTTGCTGTAACAAAGTACCACCAATGAGGTGGCCTAAAACAACAGAAATGTGTTCTGTCACGGTTCTGGAGTCCAGGAGCCTGAAGTCAAGGTGCTGGCAGGGCTGGGTCCTTGGGAATTCAAGGGGGGGAATCTGTTCTCAACCATCAGGGTTCTGGCGGTTGCTGCCTGCCGTTGGTGTTCCTTGGCTTGTGGCAACACAACTTCAGTCTCTGCCTCTGTCTCCACAGGGCCTTCTCCGCGTGTGTGTGTGTGTGTGTGTGTGTGTGTGTGTGTGTGTGTCTGACTTCTTATAAGGACACCAGACATTGGAGTAGGGCCCACCCTAATC
>NC_041218.1:7690819-7694459 GCF_002837175.3 Physeter macrocephalus | reverse complement strand
GTGTGTGTGTGTGTGTGTGTGTGTGTGTGTGTGTGTGTGTGTCTGTCTTCTTATAAGGACACCAGTCATTGGAGTAGGGCCCACCCTAATCCAGTATAGCCTCATCTTAACTTGACAACATCTGCAGAGAACCCGTCCAAATAAGGTCACACTCACAGGTACAGGGGTTGGAATTTCAACATAAATTTTTAGGGGACACAACCCACAACAGCATCCTTACAGGTCTTTGCTCTGGTGGCTCTGGATCTGATGTGATCCCCACACCTGTGTCTGCAGAGGTGCTGAGGTCTGGGGCTGTCATGTTGCAGGTTACTAAAGGTCACACCGCTTCCCCCCAGTCCTAAGGTGCCCGCGCCCAGCCCCAGGCCTCCGTCGGCCCGCTCGTCCTTCTGGCGTCCGGCTGCGCGCAGGCCGCGGGGCCACAGTGCTGCCTCGGCCCGTCCAACAGACACGCGTGTGCTCACCAGGACCCCGCAGGGCTCACATGCCACGTTGATGCAAAGCTCTCACAGGAAGCTTGACAGCCAGTCTACACCCGGGCAAGCAGGATCCCCCCTCACTCCAGCCCCTCGTTTCAGCCTTTGAGGGGAAGCCAGGACACACGTGCATGTGTTTCCTCTGGGCCTTTGTAGCTGCTGTTCCTTCTGCCGGAGTGCTTTTCCCCAAGATAAGTCCGTAGCTTCCCTTAAATTGATTCACGACTCAAATATAATCTCAGCAGTGGCCTCCCCCGACTGTCCTATCCAAAATAATATCTCCCCCTCTCATTCCATCCCTTTCCCTACTTTAATTTTCTTAGTGAAATATTTCGGAGCACTGGGGCTTTCCTTAAGGAGAGAATGATATTTTGCTGATTGCTGACCTGGTTTTTGAGCTCACCCTAAAAAGTATCTCTTTTATCTTCACTTATTCATTCAGTCATTAATTCACACAACAAATAGTATTACTGTCCAGCATATTGTCAGAATACACAATGTTACATGCAATTATAGTCCTTAAAGGCGGGAACTCTTTTTCAGTACTGAATCCCTAGCACCTAGCCTATAGTTGTTATTCGATAAATCCTGTATGAGTGAATGAATGAAGATTCCTTGAGGAAGTTGATCTGTATAAGACTTTCACCTCCATCTTGCTGTAAAATTAAATGCATCATTTTTCCGTGGAATCTTGTCCAAGACCAAACATTGAAAAGTTATACAAACAACAGATAGCATCATGGCTAAAGAAATGTCATCTTTTGAAGAAAGTGAGTCTTTTATTTTTAAAATGGTTCACGATTTTTAAAATGCTTGTGGAGATAAAGGTGATTTTCCGAAGGGAGCAAGCATCAAATGGTTTGTGATTTCTAGTTACTCCTGCGGGAAGGCAGCCGTGCTACAGAGTGCAGTATAAAGGTTCTTACTCCACCTTAATAAGATAGAGGCCAATGACCAACAAGAAAGGTAGCTTCACACCTTTATTCAAAAATGCACAATCCAGGGCTACTTTCCAGCTGTCTCCATGACATGATAAAAGTCTTCCCAAGGGGCTTCCCTGGTGGCGCAGTGGTTGAGAGTCCGCCTGCCGATGCAGGGGACACAGGTTCGTGCCCCGGTCCGGGAGGATCCCACGTGCCGCGGAGCGGCTGGGCCCGTGAGCCATGGCCGCTGAGCCTGCGCGTCCGGAGCCTGTGCTCCGCGACGGGAGAGGCCACAACAGTGAGAGGCCCTCGTAACGCAAAAAAAAAAAAAAAAAAAAAAAAGGCTTCCCAATCCATCCCCAAGCCACCAAGAAAAGTCACCAAATGTATTCTGCAGAGGCTGATGTACCCATTCGGCCCAGTAGTGACAGTTCCTGGGGCCACAGTACTTTTTAGGGACTCATGAAAATATCTGAATTTCTTTTAAAAAATCAGAAGGAAAAAATGAACTTTCAGGAGGAAGAAAATGGTTAAATATATTATATTAATATATTCATCTTTATATCAACATGGTCCTACAATACTGGTTTGATTTATTTTTGTTGTTGTTATGGAGGAAAAGGCCCTTGAAGGCAAAAGTGCCTAGGGACTATGAAAGTTGTGGCCCTGCTGTCAGTCTCCTGGGGTTAGGAAAGCCTTCTAGACACGTATTCCGTTAGAAACACTGCAGTGTGCCCATGCCAAAAGAGTTAAATCCTCAGTTATCTAGGAAAACAGCTTTTCCAGGCAGATTCATTTTCCGAAGACACCTAGGATACACAATAACATATTTCAGAAGAGAGATTAATGCAATTGCCCCATCAAATATTTTAAGCCCCAATCGTCTCTGAAACAAAGCCTGCAGCGTGATTCCGAGAGAAAATGACTACCATGCTGGGAAAATGCATTTTCTTCAAGTGCTGCAACCACTGTAATTTGCACCTTCTGAAGTGGAGACAGAAGCGCCATCACATGTACAGGCAGCTGGGAGAGAAGAGATAATAACAGGACAGGAGGAGGTGCCCAGCTGGGCAAAGCACATGCAGCTCTCACCGTCAGAGCTGAAATGAAGGCCCCTGAACAAACACTGCAGAAAGAGGCCCTTGTCCTTTGTTCAAAGGAAAAGGAAAAATCAAGCAGACCGCTAAACCCGACCTGAGTCACTGAAGTCATTTGATTTAGGTAAATTAGGGACAGAGGTGGCCTCAGCGCCTCCCTCAGATCAGCTGTGGCCTCCCTTACCTCCTGTACTTTGAATAGTTTAGACTAGAGCCGTGGGGAGTACCTGACAATTCACACGGGCGAAGTCTTCAGGTACTGTGTATTATCGGATCAGTTACAATGTATTATCTGAAAGTCAGGTAGTTACATCTGCAGTTCCTTCATCTGTCATAGAATGTGGTTTCAAGCGTGGTGGCCTCGCTGTACACACCCTAGCTTATTATTGCCGCCTGGTTCAGAGTGTGCTGCCCTGAACGCAACACCCTCTGGGCTCTCCTCTGGCCACTGCAGGGACAGCGCCAGAGACCACCTCCTAGCCTAGAATCGACACTCCAGCCTTTCCCTGACTCGACCCCACCTCACTCCTAGCTCCTAGACGGCTTATAACGAAAACACCCGCGTCCTGTTTGGGCTGGGGTGGGGGAGGGAGGGGGGAGGGTGTGTGCTGCCATCAGGTGTGTCCTGTCCAACCTGACATTGAAGGTGATGGGGGGAGGGCGGTATTTCCAGCTTTAGAAATTAAGTACTTGTTTCTGCTAAACTTCTCTGGTTGAATCCAGGCAATCATTTCAGCCCCTCAGTGTCCCTTTGGCTCATGTAGAGATACGCCTTTCCACTAAACGCCATATGGCACATTGGTCAATGTGCCATGGATGTCCTTAGCCAAATCGCCATAGTAATAAAATGTCAGCCTGGAATCCTACCCCTAAAGTTCTCCCTTGAAGCTAACATCCACCATTGATCAAGTTCTACCCACAGTTCATCTCGTCATAAATCTACCTTTAAAATACTACTCTTAGGGCTTCCCTGGTGGCGCAGTGGTTGGGAGTCCGCCTGCCGATGCAGGGGACGCGGGTTCGTGCCCCGGTCCGGGAAGATCCCACGTGCCGCGGAGCGGCTGGGCCCGTGAGCCATGGCCGCTGAGCCTGCGCGTCCGGAGCCTGTGCTCCGCAACGGGAGAGGCCACAACAGTGAGAGGCC
>NC_041218.1:7590717-7690798 GCF_002837175.3 Physeter macrocephalus | reverse complement strand
AAAAAAAAAAACAAAAACTACTCTTCCTGTCACGAGCCCACACAGATCTGCCCTGACCATGAAAACGTCCTGATATCCCAATACCCATGTTCCCCAACCTAGTAGGCTGTTACTCCAAGCTGACAATAAGGGGGTTGGGTTTAGAGGAACAGGAGAGAAAAAGGTGCTGAGGGAGAAACACACCTGGATGTGCCCACGCCTGCCAGGCCACATCTGGACTCCAGGCATCCAGGTCTGAACCCCGTGGCGTCCAGGGTGGTTACAGTTGTAGGGTTCAGATTCGTGGGCTGATCCAGTCTAGTTTGGGGTTCAGCCTCAAAGCATTTAGGCTCTGTCTTCTGGACAGCATTTCATAAGTCAGGGCCCCAAGATGTGAATTCTTATGTTAATTATACAATGTGGTGAGCGAACTGAGGGGACACCCCCGCCAGTGCATTTCTGGCGACAGTGGTCCTCTCTCTTTCTGTGTGTCCCTAGCGGTCTCATTGTCCTGGGGACTCCAGTGCGTTCCAGCCCCGCCCCAGTGTCTGTTTCTTAATGCTCTCCCGTTTATGCTGTCCCGCAATCTTAATCCTTGAAGGATTTTCTTCTCTTCGGTAAGATAGTTTTAGGGGCCTCCTGGGGTAAGAATTACAATACAAGTGAGAACTAAGGAAGGAAACCACTTTTTATTTTACTGAATCATTCAATTTGACATTATTTGGAAATTACAAATTTTGTTTTTCAAAATATTCCTATGCTTTTCCTAGCCTGTACTTCTTTATGCTGCTTGTGACGTGTATGAGGTCAGCACCCTTCTCTCCTCCCTTTCTCATTGCCCCAAATTCCCCTGCTTCCCAGGGAGTTAGCTTCAGCTGACCGTGGGCTGGTCTTAGCTGAGCACTCTTCAATGGTTGGGAGGAGAATTAAGGAAGAAACTTAAGAGCTGAATCTCAGTCTCCTTATAGTATGGGTTACAGTTCAGTAGGGCTTTCCAAAGCCTTAAAAAAAAAAAAAAAAGTTTTAGCAAAAGCAGGGCATACAGTTGGGTCATTTTGTACACAGGACTCTATTTCTGCTGCTTACAAGTTAAAATGCAAAAGGAAAAGTGGAATAAAACCCAGTGTGTAAGAATCAGGTTTGTCACTTCCAGCTCATGAGACATTCAGACCATACATGTGTGTTCTGTTCTCCAATAGCAAACAGGTGGGGCACGTAGCTTATATTTACTAAGACTTTGAGAGGTAAAATCCAACCTGCATTTCTAATGAAGGAAATCACAGCACCCAGCTCTGTGGTTTGACTGATGGATGCATCCATTTTTCTGAAAGTTCTTGCTACTTTCAGCAGACCCTGTTAGTCTTTGCCCTGAAAAATCATGCGAGTAAGCAGGGCACCTGAGGCTGCAGAAGAGGGGCACCAGGCTTTCTGTCTCATGTCTGACAACTTGAAACATTCAGGGAAAAGAGGGAAATCCATATTTCAGATGTGTGAACTCTGTATGGTGCCAAATGTCTGGTGTTTTGGAAACAGCTAAGGGATTTTAAAAGATAAACTGAGGCATATTAAAAATTTTAAGAGTTTTTTTGAGCAAAAATTGATTTGAACCAGGCAACATCCAATCTAGCAGATAAAAAGAAGCTCCAAGGGTCTGTTCAAAATAGAAGTCTTTTTATAGGCAGAAAGGAATGGGAACACTGAAGTTATACTGGCAAAAAGACAGGTTGGTTATTTCAAAGTTACTTTCCTTTAGGGGACGTCTGGGGTCAATCCAGACAGATTACATAACTAGTGCTGATCAGGTGATTCCTGATGGACTGGTTTAAGGTTTCATTGCTGGGAGAGCCGAAACTGTGATTGAGTCTCAGTTTGGTGACCTGGAGCTTAGCATAAGTGACTCCATCTTGGGTCTTCCGTTTCTTAACAGGGATCATATCCTTCCCTTTGTATTGAAATCACAACTATAGTATATTATCCAGCAATCTTAATAAGTTTGCGGTTTTCAGACTAGATTTTAGGAATGGAGATGACAGTTTTAACCTATATCCATATATAGATAGATCCCCAAAAGCTCAGGTTCTGTGATCGATTTATACAAATAAAAGTGTAATACTTTCTTTTTGCAAAACAGTATAACAAGCTAGCATCTTCACATGAAGACATCTCTTTTTATTGATGTTTCAGAAAAAAAATACAATCTTGTTTTCTCAATCCTTGGGAAAGGATTTACAAATTAAAACACAGCATAGACAGTGTAGAAGGACAAGAAGATTCTGCTTCTCCCAGCAGCTTGCCACTTTGTAATTGAGTAAGCATATGTCACAGGTCAAGAGCTATTTAAATTACACCTGCATATTTTAGTCCCGCCTTCCTTCATAAAAGAGAAAAGCATATTATAGATACAATGAAATTTCATTAATGTCTTTCTTTCAGGGATTAATAAAATGTCAGAGTGTGTAATTTATACATCAGCTATGTATATGGATTTAATTCTAGTTGTTCATCTTCTGAAAGGCAGCTGGTCAGCAAGACGTCACTGATCAGAAAATTTTGCCTGTAAGAGCAGGAGCTGACATTGAACCTAGATCCCAACATTTCAGGGCCCTGCCTAGTGTTTATCATTTGATCGTGTTAGAATTGAGGAATGAGGTTTATTTGGTTTTGTTTTGCTATTTTAGATGAATGCTCTTGGCTTTTTGGGGGGTTTGGTTTTTTTTTTTCGTTTTCTTTGTTTTTTTGTTTGTTTTTGTTTGTTTTTTGGTTTCTTTTGGTTATGGTTACTACCCATTTATTTATTCCGGGAACAATAAATTCTGGAACCCATTCAGGCTCCCGTTCATACAACTATGGCCAAATGGGAGACTTGTAGCCGACCTCCTTAACCCACATCAGCTGCTCAGCTGCTCAGCAAAAATAACCCTGAGAGGCGCAGCTTAGGATGGTTGCCAGCCCAGCAGGACCCTGGTCGTGTTTTCAAGTCTACTTCAGGTGACTACTCACCAATCTCATTTCGGTCTACTTTTCCAAGAATTATTTAACTCTTCAGCCCGGCAGTGATTTCAAACCCACTTCCCACTCATTTCGTTAGGTCCCATGTAACCCCTGCTCCATGCCGGAGGCCCGAGGTTTATGTAGCAATGGATATTCAGCATTAATAGATGTGTCAGTTTAAGAGCCACATGACAATATTTTCAAAGATGAGTGCATTTTCAGTGAGATGGACAGATTTCCGGGTAATAGTACTTCTGGAAGTAAATATATAATGATCTATGGGATCCAAATCTGCTACTTCCCCTTCCTCTTTCAAGGCCACATTTCACAGCTCTTTACCAAACGAGGCTGACAAACTCTGGCCCCAGTGAACGTTGCTGTGCCTAAACTTCCAGAGTGCTCGGCCCCTCCCTCACAAGCAGGCTCTGCATGACAGACGTTTAATGTACAGTTTCCGGGGTAGTCAGCACGCACTCACCGGCCAGGTGCTGTTGCAGACACTCCGTGGAACACAGGGACTGAATGAGCAACATAGCCTCAGCTCTCAAGGAAACTGCAAATCTAGTAGAGGCACAAGTTCAGGTTTCTGGCCCACATGGGGAGGAAATGACCACACCTGGGCCAGGTAGTTAGAGCCGGGAGCAGGACCTAGGAGGAAGCCATTCGGAGCTCTTCTTTTGAAGGGCTGCGGACCCCTGTGTTCTAAAGTGATGGAGAATCACAGCTATTTAGGGAGGAAGATGGATTTCCATCTGAATGGAACAGAGGCCCCTAAGGCCGAAGAAAACCAAGGGAAAACCAAGGGGTTCAGAGACGGACCAAGTTCTTCCACAACAATATTCCCCGAAGAAGAGTAATTTGAGGACCGATGATACAATTTTTGCCATTCTCAGTTACATATTTTCCATTTCTGGTTACCTCCTTTACCGTTATTTACTTAATACTTTTCTTTAAATGGACTCACCATTTTTACTTAAATAAATCTATGCTAAAAGGAGAATGTTTATGTTCAGAGGAAATTTTGTAATGCGACCATAAAATGAAATACCAGTAGCACTTGCTGTAACGATAAGGCAGTGATAAAAAATATATTCTATGAAAATAATATGAAGTTCAGTACTGCTGCCTGCGGAAGAGTCCAGGTCCGTTCTTTGTTAAAAAGGGAACATAGCAGGTATTGAGGTGGTGGAAAAGACAGTCCAGTCCCAACCAGAGCCAACCCGAGACCCTTTCTTTGAAGGATTGAAAGAGAATTGAGAAGGAAGTAACTTCGTCACCCTGAGATTGGATGTGATTTAACGTCCAGTCTGTGAATAACCTACCGCCGCCTCCAGTGCCTCTGGTGGGACATACTGTACCGGAGAGTTGGGGGCAGGGATAGAGGAGGGGCGATGCTTTGGGCCAGTTGTGCCCGTGATGTCTGCTGAGCAAAGGTGAGGTCCGCCATCCCATTCTGATCCCACAAATTCTAAGAGGCGGAATCCCCCAGGCCCTGGCACAGTGAGGGGCACGCAGTCGAGCCTTATAAAAAGTCTGAGCTCAGGTCTCATTGACATTCTAAGATCTCTTGGCTCTGTTTCATAAATAGTAAGAAGTTAAGTTTATGGTGAAATTTCATATTTCATAATATCACATTTCCCCCAAGAAAGGAATATTGATAGAATATTCTAAGAAGTATAAAACATAAAAATCAGCTGATGGATAGATCCTAGGGGATACACAAGAAGACTATATCGATGAGTTTGAGTGGTCTCAAAGGGAAATGAGAAATCTCTTTGTGAGTCAGCATCTGAATGTCTGCCCGGTCGCGGAAGAGGCTCCTGGGTGTCCACGAGGCCCTGGCACAATGGGGTCCTCGACTGGGCTGGCTTCGCTCTCCCCTTGTTCCTTGCTCAAGTGCTCTTTTCTCTTTTCATTTCTCACAACACCCCTGCCTGTCACTGGGTATTCAGCAATTTAGTAAGAATGAGCCCGGAAAGCATGCTAATGCATTGCCAGTGTCAATTGCTGCATCCTCCTTAAAAGTATTGTCATGAGCATTTCATTTTAAGCTTTCACCCGGAATTGCATCAGTATTTTAAGTGGGTTATTTTCTATAACCCATATCGCTATGAATATAAGACATTAAAATACTAATGACAGCTTGAGAATTTAATTTCAGAAGTGACTGCACTGCATTTCTGAAATTTGCATGCTTTAGAGCAGGCTTTCCCCAGATTACACCTCGGCCAAGACATCTCCACGCAGAGAGTAGTTTCTTACAGTAAATCATATCTTAATATGTGGTTTCAGCATGAGATCAGTGCAATCAATTTTACAGATTAACGTAATTAACTTTTAATGAGCTCAAATGCACTAAACTGATAGCTTTACCGTTATTTGTTAGATGTTCTTAAGAAGTATAGATTTTTATTGCACACAAGTGTTTACAGCACTTGCTCGTGCTTTAACTGATGCTGGCAAAGCTTTGACATCAGTTCACAGCATTTTTAAAAATCTTTATTATTGGCTCGGTCACTAATGAAACATGGTCTTAAAGCAGACTCTAATAGCCATTTAAATTTTTTAAAAACAAAACAAAACCTCACCGTGCCATTTTTATGAAGAGTCCCTGAATAGAAATGCCAAAAATCCAAATGAATGTAAAAGCAACATAATATAGTCTGTTTTTCAGAGAGAAATTGAGACTACAAAACATTTGACTTCTCTGTTTTTTTTTTATGAAACATAAATGTTCATTCGGTTATTAACTCCTCTAAGCCTCAGTTTTCCCATCTGTGAAGTGGGGATAATCCTTTTTAGCTCAGAGGGTTGTTAGGAAACAGTGAAATACCGCATAAAGTGTACTAAACACAGTACCTCACACATGTACCAATTCTGGTTTATCGTGGAAGCTTTTAATATTATTATTATCACACTGTCCAGAGTTGGAACCACCTGGCCCTGAAGAGACCAGAGTGTCTGTTGCATTTGTGGTCCCCAGGGAATGAGTCTCAGCCAGGAGTCGTCAGGGGCACAGCCACTGGATTTGGAACACTGTCCAGGTTTGGAACTATCGGTCTGCTCTCCTGCGCATCAGGACCCTTGTTTTTGTGACCCAGCCGCCTTTCAGGAAAGGAACAGCAGTTGAAACACCGGGATAAAGAGGAGCGTGAGCTGAGTGAACCAGCTGCTAAGAGAAGGGAAAAGTGCAGCAGTTCAGCCCCCAGGGCAGTCCTTGCAGCCCAGCCCCCAGCCTCTGCCCACTTGGCGGACATTTCCACCAACGCTCATGGCGACCCCCGCCACGGCGGGAGCCTCAGAGCCCCTGCTTCCCGCCGTTCCTCTGGTCCCTGGTCCTCATCAGAACCCCCTTCCTGGGGCTCCCCTCTGGCCATCTGCCTTGTGTCTGTAATCCCTCTTTGAGGGTCACTTCAGGGGGAAACACTCATGGGAGGACAGCTCTTTAAGAAGGGGGGACCCCACATTAAACTGGGAACCCTCGGATAAATACAGCTTTGAAACTGTTCGTTTTCTGTGGTGTGATTGGAAAGCCGGCCCGATTTGAAGTTTAGAAAACTGTGCCAGGGACCGTATGAAATGCAGCCAGGGTCAGAAGTTTCCTACCCAAATCTCTAGCGGAGGAACCAAACTCAAAACGGATTCTCTATAGATTCTACAATGGCTGCGCAAAAGACAAGAGGATGCTGGTGACAAACAAGGCGCTTTATCCACAGCTTAACTCTGCCTCAGCCCTACAGCAAAAAGAAGACTCCCTCCCTGTCTTCACCCAGGGAGCTTGCAGGGCCCTGAGGGGCCAATGAGATCGCCTGCTGAGAGCAAATTGCTGTGCTCCTCTAGAATTATCTTTCCAATTCGGTTCCCACAATGATCCCCTGCAGCTTAAATATCTTTGAGTTTCCTACTGAAATACAGGCATCTTAACATGGTGTTCAAGGCCCTTCCCAATCTGGCCTTGAGCTCTGACCCCATCTGACTCCCACAAAAACCCCATGACAGACTCAGCCTGGAGTTCTCTTTCCTTTCATCCTCAAAACCTAGTTCTATGAAAGACAACAAGCATTGGTGAGGGTGTGGAGAAATTGGTGGGAATGTGGAATGGTGTAGCCACTGTGGAAAATTGTATGGAAGTTTTTCAAAAAATTAAAAATAGAACTACCACGTGATCCAGCAATTCCACTTCTGGGTACGTACACCAAGTAATTGAAATCAAGATCTCAGAGAGGTATCTGCACTCCCATGTTCATTGCAGCACTGTTTACAATAGCCAAGACATGGAAACAACCTAAATGTCCATCGACAGGTGAATGGATAAAGAAAGTATAGTACACACATACAGTGGGGCATTACTCAGCCTTAAAAAAGAAGGGAATCCTGCCATGTGTGACAACATGGATGAACTTGGAGGACATTATGCTAAGTGAAATCAACCAGACACAGAAGAATAAATACTACATGATCCCACTTAGGTCAGGCGCCTAAAATCGTCAAACTCATAGAAGCCAAGAGTAGCATCATGGTTTCCAGGGGTGGGGGGAGGGGCACTGGGGGGCATTGGTGAAAGGTACAAACTTTCCCTTATGCAAGAAGAATAAGTCCCAGAGTGTCTGTAGTTAACAATACACTGTGTTTGTTATGTAAACACTTGTTAAGAGGGTAAATCTTATGTTAAGTGTTCTTACCAAAAAAAACAAAAACAAAAAAGAAAACCTAGTTTTAGTGTTACCCCTCCTGAAGTGCTTTCCAGAACCCCATGCAAACCTACTTCCCTGGTTTACCATAGACTTTAATAATTTTACCAGGGGACTTCCCCGGCGGTCCAGTGGGCAAGACTCCACGCTCCCAATGCAGGGGGCCCGGGTTCGATCCCTGGTCGGGGAACCAGATCCTGCATGCATGCCGCAACTAAGGCCTGGCGCAGCCAAAATTAACTGATTAATTCATTTTTAAAAAATAATAGTAAGTTTACCAAGCGTAAGTTTTGTTTCTTAGCTAGGAACATTGTAGGGGTTAGGAGGCCTGCGGTCAGTCTGCCTGGCCTCAACAGCTGACGGATCTTAAGCCTCATTTCCTCACATGTTACAGAGAGATAATAATGCTCCCGCCTCCAAGGTTTGTTCTAGGAATTAAATATCCAGTTTGTCTAAGACAACTAGCACATTTTAAGGGTTCAACAAATACCAACTCTTATTACTGGACAGCTTGTGTTCAGTCACGTTAGTTGGTTGTTTGGATGCTTGTTTCCTAGCGAGGCTGTGAGCTGCTCAGGGTAAATCCCTGTACTTGTCTACCTTCCTGATACTGCTGCACGCACCCAATTCCCGCGATGAAGTGAATTGAATCGAACTGACCTGACCTGAAGTCCCACAAGATGGTGTCAGTAGCCACCAGCCCCAGAAGCTTCCTTGTGCAGCCCTCCTCCAAAGCTAGACAGGCTATAAAAAGGACTCTCCTTTTATGGGCAGGGAGCAGCTAATGGAGCTGAGGTGTCCCCAGTTTCCTGCCACCAAGTGGCTATTTGTTCTGGTGCCTCTGCCACCAGTGAAGCCAGATAGGCATTCAGGACAGCAAGGAACTGAGGTCCTCCTCCGCGAGCTGGGACCCGAGTCACCCCGAGTCTCCCTGGTCTGAGGGTGTTTGGAAGGAAGGCAGGTCCCTGGAGGGAGGGGATGGAAGCCAAATACTGGACGTGTGTGCACGGAAGGGAAGCTGGTGAACGTACAGGGGGTTCTGATATTAGACAAGGAGACGAAGAATGAGGCATTGAGTAGCCTGCGGTCATTGAGGAAAAGGCAAGGGAGGAAGAGGGGAACAAGGCAGCGCAGGTGGCAGTGGGACCAGAGCCTCTTCCCGGTCGTCATGGAAGCCTCAGGATACATCCTGGCGGCAGGGTTTTTGTACTCAGCGGCAGGTGCATCCTACCTCCCCATCGTGAATGGGATGTGCTTTAGCTCAGAGTCACAGGCTGAAATTTACTGCAGGAGAAAAATATGGAGAATCATCAATTAAAATGTCTTTATGTACCTGTCTAAGCAGGACCCTGTTAGAATCCCCGGAATTACCATCCTTCATTATCCCCATTGTCATAGCTCTCTGTTAATCAAAATTCACAGGACACTAGCACGGGTCAGTCATGACACATTTATTTTTAATGTGATGAATAATCAGTACATTCATTTCTTCTGCCCCCAAGGCCTAAAAGCTCCCTTCTCCACTGATCTATTCTTTAATTAATGGGGAGTAAATCTTTATACAAGACTATTTCACCTGTATTCATTCCCCAGTTAAAATCCAACTTTTCAAAGAAGTAGCTAGCCCCCTGTTTTCCACAGTCTTTGTTTTTCACAGTTCAGGTGGAAGGGTAAATGTCTCACAACCTCGTCCTTGTGTTTACAAGGTCATCATCCTGTTAACATCATCTCCCACCCAGAAGACAAGTGCTGTGCTCTCCTCTGGAGTGCCATTTGCCCATCCCCTGCGTTTGTAGCCCTGCACCATCATTGCCTGTGGCAGTAGCTCTCAAACCTTAGCGGTGTCAGGACCACCTGGAGGGTTTGCAACACACAGATTGCTGGGCCCCGCCCCATGCGTTTCTAACGCCTTCCCAGGTGACACTGCTGCTGCTGGTCCAGGAGCCACACTGGTGAGAACCACGCATCGGGAGGGTCTAGGTAGGACTCCTTCAACAGTCGTTTGTTCTAGGTAGATTCTAAAACCCGGGGCTACGGTCAAGAAGACACTTGCTTTCGCTGATGTAACTGGTATGACACTGTGCGCTTATGGTAATCGAAACAGTGCTTTGGAAATGCCTCCACCCAGACTCACCCGAGTTGAATGTTAGTTAGGAAGAAGATGCCGACTACAGGTTTGGGGGGGGTGGTGATTCTTAAATGCATATGTATGTTTGTGGTTGAGCTGGGAAAGTTTCCTGACTTCCCAAATGCCCATCTGACGCTAGCTGAGATTCTGGAAACCCCAGAATTCCCAGGGGATTGGATTCTAAAGAAAGGAAATGCCCCATTATGGGCTATGGGAACGCCTTCTCTTTTCTTCTCTTTTCTTCTTTAAATAAAGAACTCGAAAGAAGAAAATAAGAGGCACAAAATGAAACCATAACCTACCAGGAGGGCTGGGAGGGCTGTTCAATATATATGAGGGTCATTGAAGCATCAGAAGAGGGGAGAGAAGTCGGAACCGAGCGAGTGTTGTCAGTGTCGGCAAAGTCCCACGTGTCTGGAAGGCGATTAGGGGTGTGTTTCATTTCCCCAAGTATAGTCTTACTCTCCTCACCATGTTCTCCAGCAACCCAGAAGGCTCTTCTAAAGTGAAGCCTCCAGCCCTAAAGCCTTATCAGGTCATTAGTTTTTCATCTAAAAGAGCACACTGTCTTAAACTGAAACCTAAGAGGAAGACTTGAAGACAGACATTCAAAGGGGCGTTGTATATTACAGCGGTGATACCGTGAGTGGGATACGATCTTTACTTTCTCTTTTTCTTCTAGAAACAGGGAAGATTGACCAAGAGATTCACAAGTACAACACCCCAGGATTCACTGGGTGCCTCTCCAGAGTCCAGTTCAACCAGATCGCCCCTCTCAAGGCAGCCTTGAGGCAAACGAACGCCTCAGCTCGCGTGCACACCCAGGGCGAGCTGGTGGAGTCCAACTGCGGGGCCTCCCCGCTCACCCTCGCACCCATGTCGTCTGCCACCGACCCCTGGCACTTAGACCACCTGGATTCAGGTAAAGTCTAAAGCAGTGTCTTGGCTGGGATGCTTTATTTCTTTACGCCTCAGTTTCCTCACCTGTAAAATGGAGTTAATAGCAGACCTTCGCTGGTGATGTAGTTGGAGGATTAAGGGAACGAAGGAATGTGTGAGCACAGAGTTCTTAGCACATCAAGGGCTCAAAAGGTACAACCGTATTCGTGCTCAGGGCCAGAAGTAAATAAGTCGAAGGGAAGGAGTCTAGGAATTATTGACTCTTCTGCACTTAAGCGAAATGAGGAGATACCTTAACCAGTGTCTGCAACGTGACTGTCGGATGATCTGATCAGATCACTTCCTCGCTTTTGCCTTTGTGACTCAGCTGCCTAGCAGCCCCACTGTCCAAGTTCTGATATCAAAAGATTACCTAAAACCATACAGAGGTTCATCTCCCGACACTGTATTTGTACATATAATCCCATAGCCTCCAGGTTTTAGTGGTGCATTTAGGTTTAGAAAGCTCAGTGGGTTTAGCTCCACTTCTGCAGGTGATAAGACTTGTCATTTGAAATCACAGCGCTGAAAGGGTGCAGCTGGTGGCTGCGAGATTAACTGGATGCAGATTTAGTGTCCACAGGACCCCGAGTGGTGGGGAGCCTGCAAGTCCCCCTCCTCACTCTATGACTCTTCTGCACTTAAGCGAAATGAGGAGATACCTTACCTTAACCAGTGTCTGCAACGTGACTGTCGGATGATCTGATCAGATCACTTCCTCGCTTTTGCCTTTGTGACTCAGCTGCCTAGCAGCCCCACTGTCCAAGTTCTGATATCAAAAGATTACCTAAAACCATACAGAGGTTCATCTCCCGACACTGTATTTGTACATATAATCCCATAGCCTCCAGGTTTTAGTGGTGCATTTAGGTTTAGAAAGCTCAGTGGGTTTAGCTCCACTTCTGCAGGTGATAAGACTTGTCATTTGAAATCACAGCGCTGAAAGGGTGCAGCTGGTGGCTGCGAGATTAACTGGATGCAGATTTAGTGTCCACAGGACCCCGAGTGGTGGGGAGCCTGCAAGTCCCCCTCCTCACTCTATCCAGACTGACGTCAGGCTACTCGGGTAACCTCTCCAAGCCTTTGCTTTTTCACCCACAAGGTATGAAGTGGGGCGTGATCTCTAAAACACCACCAAATCTACCATCCGACGGATCTCAAAAGCAACGTCTGACTTTGCTGATGCCCAAGACAGGACGGGGACGAGGGGGGAGCCCTGGGTTCAATACCATCACCGCCTCTCCCCAGCAAGTGCCTTAATCTCATTCCTCAGTTTCCCCACCACTGAAATGGAGATAATAAGACCTAACTCAGAGGATTCCATGCAAGACGATGGATTTCAAACACTCAGCACAGTCACAGACGTGGCGCAAGCTGTACAAAAGTTTAGCTGCAATAATACGAACAAAGTGGTTATTTTTATATTCGACACAATTTGCTGTGATGTTTGAATGTCCAGTAGTAAAGGCTCCCAAATCCTCCCCGACCCTAACTTCTAGTTAGTAACAGTTCATCATGGAAACGTCGTGTGTTTGATTCCTTTACATATATTCCAGCCCCGAACACAGTATTTATCAGCTTCCGTGACGCTCTCGTCATCGTGAATTCTTGCCAGGATTTGCCCGCAAAACTTTGTGTAGTTTCGAAAAGAAGCCGAGATTGCCCCGTTGTCAGAATAGCCAATTTACAGGCTAAACAATCCTCTTCACTCCTCACACATGGGGTCCTATAACACGATGAGGGTGATGGTGTGTGCCCAGGGTACTTATAAAGAGCTGCCTTTTATGAAGTTGTGAGGATGACACAGCGGGTTGGTTTTTCCTCATGAGGTGGCTTGAACAAAGGAAAGCAGTCCTAGTGCTGAAAGAAGAAAAGTAGGAGTGAAGTTAGGAGGCGAGAAAAAGCACTTGCAGGGCTGCAGAGGAACAGAGATTTCTCAGATCCATTCCTCCAGATGCCAGGGAGGATGGAGACAAAGCCTAATCTTTGAAATACACAGGTTCCTTGCTGTTAGAGGTTCTCACTGCTTGAGGCCATCAGCGTGTGTGGTCCAAGTCCGCTGCCAAGAAATCTGTTTCAAAAGCCTCTAGATGCTACTTTGGGCCAATAGGAGTTCATATTCATTTCGCCTTAATTAGCAAATTATTTGCTTGGTGGTCTGTGAGATACAGGTGTATGGGCCAAAGTTTGAGTTCATTTATTTTTTAAAAATCATGCTTTATACATGACAATTTCATTCTTTTGACTGATGTAATAATGTATATAGGGAACATTCTGTTATAATAATTCAATGTTCAAATCAAAAGTCTACAATCCAGGTATTATGGTAGGACAGTACTATAGAACATAGGTCCATTTACAGAAAATTTCCACTTGTACTTGGACAGAAAGTTCTTACCTGGTGTTGACCAGTTGCTGTATCGATCTCATCATCATAACTTATTCCATGATTGGAATTCCAAGTTAATTTCCATAATGGGTAAATGCTTATAAAGAAATGTGTATCTGTCTCACGAACTTTATTAAAAGAACAGAAAAGAGCTTATGAGCTATGACATAGAAGGCTTGTTTAGATGACATGATTTTTCTTTTAACATCTTTATTGGAGTATAATTGCTTTTCAATGGTGTGTTAGTTTCTGCTTTATAACAAAGTGAATCAGTTATACATATACATATGTCCCCATATCTCCGCCCTCTTGTGTATCCCTCCTAACCTCCCTATCCCCCTCTAGGTGGTCACAAAGCACCAAGCTGATTTCCCTGTGCTATGTGGCTGCTTCCTACTAGCTATCTATTTTACATAAGGTAATGTATATACATCCATGCCACTCTCCCACTTCGTCCCAGCTTACCCTTCCCCCTCCCCGTGTCCTCAAGTCCATTCTCTACGTCTGTGTCTTTATTCCTGTGTCCATCCACCTCACTACAAATAACTCAATTTCGTTTATTTTTACGGCTGAGTAATATTCCATTGTATATATGTGCCACACCTTCTTTATTTATCCATCTGTCCATGGACACTTAGGTTGCTTCCTTGTCCTGGCTATTGTAAATAGAGCTGCAATGAACATTTTGGTACATGACTCTTTTTGAATTATGGGTAATCTGTCTATCTTCTTTGGAGAAATGTCTATTTCGTTCTTCTGCCCATTTTGGGGTTGGGTTGTTTTTTTGATATTGAGCTGCATGAGCTGCTTGTAAATTTTGGAGATTAATCCTTTGTCAATTGCTTCATTTGCAAATATTTTCTCCCATTCTGAAGGTTGTCTTTTGGTTTATGGTTTCCTTTGCTGTGCAAAAGCTTTTAAGTTTCATTAGGTCCCATTTGTTTATTTTTGTTTTTATTTCCATTTCTCTAGGAGATGGGTCAAAAAGGATCTTGCTGTGATTTATGTCATAAAGTGTTCTGCCTATGTTTTCCTCTAAGAGTTTGATAGTGTCTGGCCTTACATTTAGGTCTTTAACCCATTTTGAGTTTATTCTTGTGTGTGGGGTTAGGGAGTGTTCTAATTTCCTACTTTTACATGTAGCTGTCCAGTTTTCCCAGCACCACTTATTGAAGAGGCTGTCTTTTCTCCACTGTATATCCTTCCCTCCTTTATCAAAGATAAGGTGACCATATGTGTGTGGGTTTATCTCTGGGATTTCTATCCTGTTCCATTGATCTGTATTTCTGTTTTTGTGCCAGTACCATACTGTCTTGATTACTGTAACCTTGTAGTATAATCGGAAGTCAGGGAGCCTGATTCCGCTGTGATTTATGTCATCGAGTGTTCTGCCTATGTTTTCCTCTAAGAGTTTCATAGTGTCTGGCCTTACATTTAGGTCTTTAATCCATTTTGAGTTTATTTTAGTATATGGTGTTTGGGAGTGTTCTAATTTCATTCTTTTACATGTAGCTGTCCAGTTGGATAACATGGTTTTATTTTTTTTTCTTTTAGGTGAATGGGAAAATGAGAGAGAATGGGGGTTGGGGGCTGAACAGGGGACAAAGAAAGAAATAGACATAAGGGAAGGTTACTGAATATCAGCCTCCAGTGGCTTAGTGTCTAGGAGGAAAAACTTTTCCTCTAGGCCTTAAGTTCAGGCAAAGGGGGCCTGCAAATTAAACTCATAAAAGGCAGATAACAGGAGAAGTTTATTTGTATGCATGTGGAAGCTTACAAAAGAAGTAGCTCAGTAGTGGTAAAAGTTAGATGCTTATATACCTTTCTTAGTAGAGAAAAAGAAGAGAGGATAAAAGGCCTCTGGGAAGAACAAATGGGTTTCTAAAAGAAAAAACGGGAGATAAGAAAGTTTGTGATTATGTGTGTTCATGCCTGTGTGAATGGTCTTTGTCTTTTTCAAGACCTTAAAACTCCCCTGGAAAGGGTGATTTAGGGTAGGTTTGCTCTTGGCCTCCTTCCTGGGACCTAAAAGCCTCCTCGAAAAAAGGGGATTTATGGTCTCATTTCTCAGAAGTTTCTATGTTTAGTCAGATAAGGAAGTTCCAAAAAGATTTCTTTCTGCATCTGTTGAATCCCAAATGTCATCAGTTTAAAATAATCTTCATCCCAGCTCTGGGGTTCATAGTGGGTCCCCACACCAGCAGTTGCACCCTAGTTTCTGTGAGCCTAAGTTCATCATTCTGAATTTTGATTTGGGGGTTTTGCTCTTTTAGATAATCTTTCATGTGTGACTGAGGATCCTCACTATCAGATATTCAGCAACGAAACAACAGAGCAAAAATGCCATTTCTAGCTATAAATCTTGTTACTTGAGTCTGTATAGGTACCTACCTGAGGGAAGAAAATTAAGGTGAGAGCTCATTAGTCCTGGTTTGAATCGGGGACATCTGGAAGGAGATCTGTTTCATCTGGTGCCTTGGGAAGTGTGATCCTCCACCAGCAGTATGAGTATCACCTGGAAGCTTGTTAGAAATGCAAATCACAGGCCCCAGACCCACTGAATCGGCATCTCCATCTCGGCAAGATTCCCCTGTGACTTATCATGTGCCCATCAAGTCTGAAAGCACTCCTCTCAATCTCAGATGCACTTTCAAATTACCTAGGGAGCTTTTAAAAGCCCCAGTATCCAGGCTGCACCCCTGACCAATTAAGTCAGACACTCCGGTTGAGATGTCCAGAGATGTACAACCTCCCCAGGTGATTCTAATGTGTAGCCAAGATGGAGAATCACTCACTAAATAAGAGAGAAGCTTAATAATGGCC
The DNA here is from genome assembly GCF_002837175.3 of Physeter macrocephalus. Taxonomy (NCBI): domain Eukaryota; kingdom Metazoa; phylum Chordata; class Mammalia; order Artiodactyla; family Physeteridae; genus Physeter; species Physeter macrocephalus. The sequence goes on along the minus strand of NC_041218.1, from coordinate 7,674,858 downwards.
CCTTTGGTAAACCCTTTGAAGTAAGGTTACTAAAAAGAAGAGAAAAGTAAATACCCAAAAGCCAGTTTATGAAAAGCAGTGAAGCCTTTAGGTGGTGAAATCCCAAATTGAAAGGCTATAGCAGTAAGCTTGCCAAAGGTTGGGCTCCTCTGACCATTTCATAAGGAAGCTCAAGGAGATAGAGGAGTTTTCTCTAAACTTGAATAGAGCTAGTCTGCCTGGAAAAAACAGACTTGAAACAGACAAACAAACAAGAGATCCACAGTGTGGGGCCAGACTTGTGGCCTCCATGAAAATGCATCTTTATTGACCTTGTTACACCCCAGGAAGGAGCTTCAAGTTGAGGAAGATGTCAGATTATTAATCAGTTTTTTAAATCAGCTGCAAGCTTAATTTGAAAGGATATCAGGAAGGAAATGCTGCTTTAAAATGAAGTATGTGCATTTATTTTAAAATCAAGCAGGCCCCTTGCGGTGTAGATAGGAAGTCTGTGGCTTTAGTATTAACGGGAACTTAGCGATCAGCCAAGGGCTGCTTACTTCATACTCACACTGGAGTATTTGCTTTGCAGAGACCTGGAAGTTAGCATTCCAGACATCTACCCTGAGGTCTTGTGTTCTTTCTGCTCCCTTATATTTCTTTCTTATATCTTAGATGATATCAAATTATAAAGACAGAAAATGGATTCCAAGGTATGCTGGCTTCCTGTGATAAGATTCCTTTTCTCTTCTGGAACACCACTGACTGAGCTGCTCATTGCCTCTCTAATGCCCTTTGGGCTCCATCACTGTTTTCCAAAGTGGGGGACATTTACAGTTGGTCAGGCTGTGTACTGCACAACTCCAGAGGATTCCATTTGCATTGCAGTCTATGGCTCCTAGAGCCCTGAAACATGGTGGCCTTGATAGAGGGTCGTCAGATCATTATGGGAAGAAAATAGACATCACCACGTGACATAATATAAAGTTATTTCCTGTTCATTTCTTTTTCAGCCTTTCTAATTTTGTTCAGGAGAAAGTCTCCATTTGGTTCTGGCATGCATTTAACGGCTCTCTCACCCATGCTATTCACCCATTAATAGAAAGCAGGCTTCTGTTTAAAGCCTTGACAGGCCATAGAATTACTCAGTAGGGTTATAAAGTTTTATCACTGCATTTGTTTAAATAAGAAATCAGGTCAATTTAGTGAGAATAAGTAAATAAATAATAATTACGTTTTCCATGGATATGGCAAAAAGATATGACAGTAGTTCCTGTGTGATTGGAGTTTGGCAAACAGTGGACAGTATGTCAGGATGATCACAAACACAGGGTCCTGGCATGGAGCTGTGAGAGTGCATTTTTTATCGGAGGAAATGGTAAAATTATGTTGATTTGACTAAAACCAATTCTGCTCTATTAGAAACATCTAGTCGATTCTTTTTCTGCCTAGTTTTTTCTGCCTTTGGATAATAGGTATGGCCTGTTTAACCACATCATTATGGTCCTCTTAGAACAGTAGTTACAAGGTAGAAAAGGCAGTCCCTGGCCCTGAGTTCTGGTTTATTTAAAGGTCACAGAGCACCAGACAATTGCTGTGATTCACCTCTCAGAATTATGGGCTCTGTTTTTTCTCTTTGTCAGATTCAGGGAAGCTTATTTCCTTAGAATGGCCAGGATTTGCCAGCAGAGAGACGGCTACAAATGGCAACGCACTTTCTGTAAAACGTAGAAACAAAACAAACACCAGGAAAAAAATAAGGATCTCATGCTGTAAATTTCTGCACGCAGGAACGACTCCGAACTGTATACCAAGCTGTTTTACGAGGCATTCATATTAAGTCTTAGGGTTGGTTTGTTTTTTAATCACATTCATGATATTGAATACAGAATACATCAGACCAAAGGCCACATCCTAGGTTTTTGTTTTTTTTTTTTGTGGTACGCGGGCCTCTCACTGTTGTGGCCTCTCCCGCTGCGGAGCACAGGCTCCGGACGCGCAGGCTCAGCGGCCACGGCTCCCGGGCCCAGCCGCTCCGCGGCACGTGGGACCCTCCCGGACCGGGGCACGAACCCTCGTCCCCTGCATCGGCAGGCGGACTCTCAACCACGGCGCCACCAGGGAAGCCCTAGGTTTTTTTTTAATAGCATTAAGATAGAGAAGGCACTTAAAAGATGTAAGATTTCATTTCCCAAGGAATCTCCCGTTATAAAGATTATAACGAGTTACTGGAGCCTAGAGATTCTGGCTCCCCGCCTAAAGCTAACCTGCAGCTGATACGGAGAGGCTCTGGGCCAGGGACTCTCAGAGCCCCTCTGAGAGGAAAGTGGGCAGGACGTGGACAATCCAGAAACACTGAGTGGAAAATAGTCCTCTGAGAATTGTCAGGAATTCGGGAACCCAAACCCAGACTTGTCCCGGGGACTCGCTCCGGGTCACAGAGCAGTTGGAAAAACCAGCTCTCAGGAATGTGGCTCTCATCCCAAATAAATTGGGAACTAAATGGAATACGGTTCCTGGGATCACTCAGTGTAACAACCACATGCCCCAATTAGATTCCAGAATATACGGTCTGCCCAGGTACTGTGAGCTAAGAATTAAGGGCTCTGCGTGCCACATCAGACACTTTACCCCTGGAAATCGTGCGTTTGATATCTAAAGGCACCCGTTTCTCTATTGCTATGATTTTTAGTGACTTGATTTCTTATCTGCGTTCCACATTTTGTTTCCTGCCATCTGAGGATAAAATATTTTTATATCGTCACGTGTGAAAGAATTATGGATAAGATGAACACTTAAAAAGTGCATATATCTATTCCATTTCCATCATAATTACAAGCTGGTAGTTGGTTTTCTTTACCACCTGCAAGCACTTAAAATAATCTTTCCAGCTCTCACAATTACATCTTAATTATTTCTGAGCAGATCTCGTTTTTCATCCTTATGCTAAGGTTGCATGATTAATTTGTTTAATCTCTGACGCCTAATCTTTTTATTATCTTTTGTGTCTTTTGTTCTCTTCTGTGACCGACACAGACATTTATTCAAGTCCAGAAAACATTATCATCTTCTCTTTTCTGAGATGCACTTTTCCTGCAGATGATCCAAATTCTGCTTTTCTGCAAAAGCACCGAGCACATTTATATATAGCGTAAGTCGAATATAATAATAATTACCGGTTTTTGATCTAATGGTCATTTAAGTTTCCATCTTTTGTTTCCATAATGAATAGCTTTATACACATGATCTTGTTGAGTCAGGGATGTATTTTTAATTTTGATTGTATTACAAATCTCCCTCCAGTGACATAGTACCTCCAATTCAATAAGATATAAATCTTTTTCCCCACACCCTCATCAACGCAGCACATATAATATTCTTTTAAATCTTGCTATACTTTATTTGAAAAATGAAATTTTGTTGTCTTAATTTGGATTTCATTAATCCAAATTAAGTAAAGATAAGTAAAGATACTTAATCATGAGTGAGATTAAGTATCTTTGTATATGTTCGTAAGTCACTTGTATTTATTTTTCCCGCCCAATCTGCCTGTTTATATTTTTTGACCAAAGAATTATTTGTATATTTACATTGTTTCCCATTGGTCTGTTGGTCATTTACTAATTGACTCATAGAATTTTTATATATTAAGTAAATTGGCATTTTACTATATGTTTGAACGTTTTCTCAGTTTGAGCTCTTTTTTTTTTTTTTTTTAATTTATGGGGTTTTTTTCCCCATGTAAAAATTTCTAAATGTTACATGATGAAATATAAAGTTTTTCATGGCTTTTGGGTTTTGTGTCATGCCTTCTCCAGTCAGAAAAAAAATTTTTAATGATTGTACATTTTTTCTAATCATTTTATGTTTTATTTGTAAGATACACATATTTACTGCCCTAGAAATTTACTTGGGTAGTAAGAGTAACGTAGAAACCCAACTTTACTTTTCCCCCCTGGCCAGCCAGTAGTTCCAGCACTATTGGTTGAGGACCCATCCTTTACCCTACCTTTATCCTATTCAAAATTGCCCTTTATATTTATGTTTACTTCTAGACTCCCTGATCCATTGCACTGATCTGACTCTTCCTGAGATGGTAGCAAGCTGTGGTCATGATTGAGCTTTTGTAATAGCATTTGATTTCTCATAAAGCTAATTTCCCTTTTATTCTCTCTCTCTTTTTTAGGATTTTTATATGTATATGTTACCTAGAGGATTCCTGTTTTCATAAGGGTTTTATCAGGGTTAGATGTTAAATAGTATCTAATGCCACTTCAACATCTACTGGAGATAGCCATGTGCTTTTTCTTCTGTGATAGATTAATGCGGTGAATCATAGTAATAGATTTCCAAATACTGAGCCATGCTTTCATTCCTAGCATTAACCACATTTAGTCATGGTGAGGCATTCTCTTGAGGTATAACTAAAGTCATTTTACTAAAACTTTTTTTAGTTTTGTTTTTTACATCAGTAATTCTTGGGTAAGATGGGTTTGTAGCATCCTTTTACTTTTGAGGGGAGTGCAGATTTGGATTTTATACTTAGGCCAGCTTCACAAAAAGAAAGTAGAAGGGGCCACCCAGCAAGGAACGTGGGAGGCCCCTAGGACAGCAGTCCAGACAGACCAGGAAGGAACCTGGGACCTCAGTCCTACAACCTCAAAGGCTAAATTCTGCCAGCATCAGGAATGACCTTGGAAGCACATTTTCCCCCAGGACTTCCCCACAGGCACTCAGCCCTGCTGACACCTTGATTTCAGTCTCGGGATACCCAGTCACACCGTGGGGGACTTCTCCATCACTCTCTAACTAGTAGAATAACTCAAATAAGTGCCATCCAAACTTGAATGTTCTCAGAACCACCTGGCGAGATGAATGAATGCAGATTCAGGAGGTCAGAGGTGGGATTTGAGACTCTGCGTCTCTAACAAGCTCCCAGGTGATGCTGATACTGCTGGTTCACGGGCCACGCTGTGTGCGGTAAGGATATAAACAGCCTTGGAGCCTTACCCACCTGTACCTTATAAGTTGGGTAAACTTGACCTGCAAAACCACTGGAGCTTACTGTTTTCTTGTGTGTGTGAGCAGAGCTCTTCAGCAACTCTCTGAATTTCTTTTATGAGAATCTGTCTAATTAGATTCTCTTTCTCATCTACTGTAATTTCTGTTCTTTACATTTTTCTAGAAACTAATGCATGTAATCTAAGTTTTCAAATTCATTTCCATGGAGTTGAGCAAAATAAGTTTTTATAATAATTCCCATTCTCTCCTTAGAAAATGTTTATTCATATATTTTTATATTGTAGGTGTCGATTTTCCCCCCATTCTTCTTAGATTATCTGACAACTTTTTTTTTCAAAGGACCAGCTCTGGATTTATTTATTAGTTCTATCATTTTTCTGTTTTCTTTTACCACTTGCTTTTATCCTGACTTCTTTAAATTTATCTTTGCTACTCTTTAACTGTGTCATTTGAATATTTCCTTATTGTCATTATTGGCATGTGTGTAACATCCTCTTTCAGAGGAACATGAACCAAAGTTAACAAATCTAAGCCTAAGTCTCTGGCCACTTCTGGCCCCACCTCCCAGACCACACATGCCAGATGCAGTGTCTTGGCATGAATATTTTTAACTCTCATCTAAGGGACCTGAACAGTCTTTAGAGGCCACCTTAAATGCCAGAGCCTTCAGACATCACTGTAAGAACAGGTTTGGCAGGCGTGTGTTCCCACAGCAGTGGAGCAGGTGAGGAAGTGATGGGGCGAAACATCACCTAAGAGGCTAAAGTGAAGGGCGGTGCTGTTTGATCCCCTTTGAGCACCGGACACCCCCTGCACACTGCCCCATGTGCCTGACCGTGTCTGGGGCTGCCTTCACTCAGGCTTCTATTCTTTCCTAACCGGGACTGTTCAACGCCATCGTGGGAAAACCCAAAGGAGCACAGACTCCCAGCTTTGGGGTAACTTCCCGGATCCTTGATTCCGCCTTCATCTGGGCTTCTCTTTAATCCCAGTTTCTCCCCCCCTCTCTCTGTCTGTCTTCCTCTTTGTCCCATACAATAGATTTTGAAGCCCAAGCAGGTTGGGGTTCTGTCCAGCCCCCACTCTAAGCCGCCCACCCTCTGACACCCCCCCCCCCCCGCCTGGCACCATCCTTAGGGACACCTCTCTCCCTTTCCACGCCTGCCAGGACTCTCAGCTGTCACCTCCATCATGTGGGGCTGGGAAGGGCAGGTGACACAGGCGTGTACGTTGCTGTAGCAACTTCTCGTTGATGGCAGAACCACCGACTGCAGTGAGTCACAGTTTCGTTTCTGCCTCGCTCCTGTGCCGGGCAATGCTCTGAGAAGCCCAGGAAAATGAAGTCAGTTTGAGCTCGGAGCTGTCCACCGACGGCTGTGTCTGTCATTGCCTCTGTCAAGGCGGGGCCCCGTGCGAACTGTTCCTACTACACTGCATTTTTGAACATCCTTGTATATCACTTGGGCCATTCAGGGGAGCACAATATTCCAAATTAATCTGGTGCCACTTCCTTTTCTGACTTGTCATCCGGAAGACTGTCACGGAAATCCCTGAGTGTGACTCCTCCCCGGGGAATCCCTGCCCGTCACCGCCTACAAGTGCTGATTCTGCCTTGGCTGGCAGTTCGAGGCCTGTGTCCTGCCTGTGGTTTCTGAAGTTGCAGAAACGTTACGCTAGATGAAGTTTTTGACCCGACGCCAGTTGTTTCACTCATTTGAGAAGATCTTTGCTCAGTTCTCTGTGCTCTGCACAGACTGTTCAGAAATGTCTAAAGATCAGGTGGATCCTTGATTCTGCTGTTGAGCTTCTGCCTGGGAACACTCCTGAAAGGCTTTTAAAAATTTTTTAAAAAGTAAAATCAATTTTATGTTAAAACGTAAATGTACATAAAAATCCATATGAATGTGGGGTGTAGTTATTTTAAACATAGAGAATGAGATTAACTGTGAAATTTCCCCGGGAGAAAAGGCTGAAAGTGGTTTTCAAGAATTTACTTGGGAATTTTAACTTTTAGGAAATGGGAAAGGATAAAGACAGAAATGATGAACTTGTAACTGACTTTGATGGCTGAAATGCTTTCAGTGCATGGTTTTGTTTTATCCTGACAGTAGCTCTACATGGTCTGAGTGGACATTATTAACCACATTTTAAAGATTAAAAACAGTGCAAGTGGGAGAGACAATGTATTCATTCCCCGCAGTAAACATCTAATGAGTGGCTGCAGCAGTGACTGCCCATTAGCACCCCCTGCGGAGCCTTTTGGCCACCCTGACGCCAGCTCCCCGTCCGGAGAGAGTCTTGTTGTGCTGTCAGGACTGTGAACCGGTGGGTCCCAGTATTTCTAGCACTTTGCTCAAAAGTATACAGAAAGTAACATCATCAGGTCTAAAATTTGGGATATACTCACCTCTGATTCAGTGCTTTTCCCACTTTTCCTTTCTCTCAATGAAACATTTGAGTCTAAATATAAAAAGATTCCAGTTCTTTACTCTGAACTGTTTTCCTATCTTCTATCATCCCTTCAGTATAATGCAGAAGTCTGAAATAATCAGTAATTTGCATATCTGTAGGTAAACCCCTGATACTAAATATACCTTCCTTTTTATTTCCACTGTCCCTTTTTTGATTTAGAATAAATCATCCCCAAGCCTGCTAGAGCCAATTATATATTATTTCACACTTTGTTGACATGAATGAGAAGAGCTAGGACAGAGCAACGTGGCTGGTCCTGGAAGATTATCACACTATCTTGATACTGACCTGAGCCACCTGCAAAGAGCTCTTTCCTGCCAAAAGCTGCTTACATTTTTCCTCCCTGATGCGCTTGCTTTAGACAATCACCTATTTTAAATCAGGAAGGGTCTCCAAGGACATGTCTAGGATAACTATTAAATTCCTTGGCTGTTTTTTCTTAGACTACTCTTAATGTTGAGCAGTAATAGACTCTCCCCCTCTACATTCAAAATACTAAAGAATTGTCCGCAGAAATGAAAGCAGGGTTCCATTAGTAGCTTTCACAAGACTAAAAAGAAATAGGGTTAAAGGAAATGGAGCCGGGGGGCATTCTGTCATGCAGATCATTTAAAAGCACAGAGTGGGTCAGCACACGCCCCCCCCCCCACAAAAAAAAAAGACAAGGTCTCAGAAGGAATTATTTCAGTTCCTTCTCAGGCGTCACCTTAAATGAAAACACACATGCACAGGAACAGCAGGAGATGTGAGTCACCAGGAGTCTCAGTTAAACCTCTGCTACTCAAAGCGAGGTGTGTACTCAAACTCCCCCGCGGCCCGTTAGAAATGCAGACTCCCAGCCCCAGGCAGTCAGAATCTGCATTTTAATCAGATTCCAGGTGGTTTGTGGGAGGCTTCAAGTTGGAAAGCTCTGAACCAAAGCACTCGGGAATCAGTTTATTTTCTCCTAAAGGCACATCAGAATGACGTGTACAGAGGAAGACAAAGCCTACACAACCCACTCGAGGCCAATGAACCCCCTTCTCCTAGTTACTCAAGGCAGAGGTGCTTCATCCCTGACCTCCGGAGCCCTGTGTGAGTGCCAGCACCTGGAGGGGGAGGGCTGCATGCAATCTGGAAGCTGTTTTCCCTCAGAAAGGGGTTTAAATGGTACTTCCCAGATTTATCACATGCCCCCAGGTTTGGGCTTCCTCCTTCTTGCATTCCCGTTAACATCAACGTGGAATTATAAACCCCTGTGGCGGAGGGAAAGGCGTGATGGCCCGGACGGACGGATGGACGCACGGACGGAGCGCTCATCCCCCCAGTGGAGGAAGAGGCACACACCCGGGCTCCCAGACCCTCTCTCTGGGCTCCCCGATCTAGACTTCCCAGGCTCAGCTGAGAACTACAGCAAGATGCACCGCACGTCCTGACTGAGCCCAGAGAGCTGGTTCCAGCAGCCCTGGTCTGGTACCTACCAGCCCCATGACTGTGACCGAACCGCTGTCCTGTGTTTCAGCCGCCTCAGCTGTGGGAGAGGTCACAGACCAACCCTGTAAACGTGGGCTGTACGGATCCATGATCCACGGTGCCTGCAACATTAGCCAACCAGAGCTTTGACAATTGACTTAGAAACAACTAGCACTAAATACGAAAGAAGCGACAATTTGCCCACCTGAAAAATAACAAGACATCTTTGACATGAAAAGGATATCTTACATCTTGTCTTTGTGTTCACATGGAGTCTGAGCTTCTGTCAATAATGAGCTGTTTCTAATCCAAATACCTCCTTTCAGTTAATCAGACAAAAGAATGCAACGGCAGCCTCGTTTGGGAGTATCAGTGGATCTCTTTCCGGAAAGGCAACTGAGACAGTTTAGAAGTTGGCTAAAAAAACCGATGGAAGGAGGGAATTTGGTAAAAATCGATTGCTCTTTCAGTACCTTCATTTAAAGTTGGCGTTATTTAAACAATCAGATCTATAGTAGAGGATGGCAAGTTCCTTTATTCTGTTTCTTTTCACCTACTTAACCTCTTCTGGTCACTGGATCTCCGACACTGGAGCAAGCAGCTGCCGCTTGGCCGCTCTTTTAAGAAGCTGGAAATGTAAGGCTTGATTACCTTCCCACGTCGAAGCCCAAAATTCATACTCTCTTCCCTGTTGGGGCTCTGACATTCTGGCTGGTCATCTTTCTGTAGAAGCCGAAGTGAAGGGTGTAGTAGAAACACAAAACTGAGGCTCACCAAGGTCCTGCCAGATACGGTTTGCCTGGATAAAAACCTCATGGCCTTGAGAAATCTCTCCCTCCTGAAAATGTGATCAGCAATAGCCTCTCTGAAAATAAAGGAGCGTCCCCTGAGATCTTCAGCATCTTGCTTGACAACAGTTTGTTTTCATATGCGTTTCCAGAGTATCAGTCAATAGTGAATGGCTAAAACAAATGGTTTGAAAACTATTCTCTTCTGCTATAGAGCTCAGATTTGAAGAGAGTGAATAAAGTGAAAGGAAGCAAAGAAACTGGGAAGAACAAAGGCATATTTACATCATGGAGCGCAGACTCCACTACAAAAAGAATGCTGCAATTTAAATTAAATTATAATTAATAGCAGCAGTTTTGTTGAAGTATCTCAAATTATCCCATTAGATGCTGAAGCCCAAGTGGTTTCCATGGCAATGTTTTCTCTAGATGTCAGCTACTATCTAATTTTTTGGTCCCGGGTATATGACAACCTGAAGCATTTAGTGCCTTTCATTTTGGGGGAGTTTTCTGCTAGACAATCTCGGTTTATTTTTTAATTTTATTTATTTATTTTTGCGGTACGCGGACCTCTCACTGCTGTGGCCTCTCCCGCTGTGGAGCACAGGCTCAGCGGCCATGGCTCACCGGCCCAGCCGCTCCGCGGTATGTGGGATCTTCCCGGACCGGGTCACGAACCCATGTCCCCTGCATCGGCAGGCGGATTCTCTCTCAACCACTGCGCCACCAGTGATTTATTTTTATATGTATTTAAATGTGTGTTTTATGTGCAATTGGTTTCTGAGCCTGAAGTCTACAAGTTTACGTATTTTGAAATTTAGTAAATAAGAATCACAATTACCTCGTTTATGTTCTGTATTTTTTAAATTATTTTTATCTTTTATTTTTATACAACTTCAAAGGTTACACTCCATTTACAGTTATTACAAACTATTGGCTGTATTCCCCATGTTGTACAATACATCCTTGTAGCCTAGCTTACACCCGATAGTTTGTACCTCCCACTTATTGTCTGTCTTTTTTATTATAACCATCCTGGTGGGTATGAAGTATCTCACTGTGGTTTTGATTTGCATTTCCCTGAAGGGTAGTAATATTGAATGACTTTTCATATGTTTATCAGCCACTTCTATATCTTATTTGGATAAATGTCAATTCAAATCCTTTGCCCACTTAAAAAATTGGGCATGTCTTTTTATTATTGAGTTGTAAGTGATCTTTATATATTCTAGATATAAGTTATTTCCCTTATCCCCAGATAAGATATATACCTTATCAGATATATAATTTGTCAATATTTTTTAACCTATGGATTGTCTCTTTGCTTTTTTTATGGTGTCCTTTGAAACACAAAAGTTTTACAGTTCAATGATGTCCAATTTATTTTTTCTTTCATTGTTTGTGCTTTTGGTGTCATATTTAAGAAATTATTATGTAATCCAAGATCATGAAGATTTATGCCTATGTTTTCTTCTAAGAGTTTTATAATTTTAGTTCTGAAATTTAGGTCTTTGATCCATTTTGAGTTAACTTTTGTATATATGGTGTGAAATTGGGGTCCAACTTCATTCCTTTGCACGTGGAGTCCAGTTATTATTGTGATATAATTCACATATTATACAGTTTACCCATTTGAAGTGTACAATTCAATGGCTTTTGATATATTACATTATTAAGCTTTTAAAAATTATAGTAAAATATATATAACATACATTTGCCATTTTAAACATTTTTAAGTGTTTAAGTCAGTGGCATTAGTCACACTCACAATATTGTGTAACCATTACCACTATCTATTTCCAAAACTTTTTTTTTTTTTTAATTTATTTTTTTGGGCTGCGTTGGGTCTTCATTGCTGCCCGCGGGCTTTCTCTAGTTGTGAGGAGCGGGGGCTACTCTTCATTCATTGCGTTGCACGGGCTTCTCATCACGGTGGCTTCTCTTGTCGCGGAGCATGGGCTCTCGGCACGTGGACTCAATAGTTGCGGCGTGCAGCCTCAGTAGTTGCAGCATGCAGGCTCAGTAGTTGTGAGTCACGGGCTCTAGAGCACAGGCTCAGTAGTTGTGGCGCATGGGCTTAGTTGCTCCGCGGCATGTGGGATCCTCCCAGACCAGGTCTCGAACCCATGTCCCCTGCACTGGCAGGCGGATTCTTAACCACTGTGCCACCAGCGAAGTCCCCCAAAACTTTTTCATCATCCCAAATAGAAGTTCTCACCATAGGCAATAACTCCCCATTCCTCTCTCCCCAGTCCCTCATAAGCTCTAATCTACTTTCTGTCTCTATGAATTTGTCTACTCTAGGTAACTCATGAAATGGAATCATACAACATTTGTTCTTTTGTATCTGGTTTATTTCACTTAGCATAATGTTCATCCATGTTGTAACATGTATCAGTACTTCATTCCTTTTTATGGTTGGAAAATATCCCAATGTATGTACCACATTTTATTTGTCCATGGACGAATATTTGGGTTGTTTCTACTTTTCGGCTATTATGAATAATGCTGCTCTACACATCAGCACACAAGTATCTGTTTGAACGCTTGCTTTCAATTCCTTTAGATATATACCTAGGAGTGGAATTGCTGGATCATATGATAATTGTATGTTTAGCTTTTTTTTTTAAATAGATCTTTATTGAAGTATCATTACTTCACAATACTGTTAGCTTCTGTTACACAGCAAAGCCAATCAGCCATACACATACACATGTCCCCATATCCCCTCCCTCTTGAGCCTCCCTCCCACCCTCCCTATCCCACTCCTCTAGGTCATCACAAAGCACCAAGCCAATCTCCCTGTGCTATGCGGCTGCTTCCCACCACCCAACTGTTTTGCATTTGGTAGTGTATGTATGTCGATGCTACTCTCACTTCGCCCCAGCTTTGCCTTCCCAACCCTTGTCCTCAAGTCCATTTTCTGTGTCTATCTCTTTATTTCTGCCCTGAAACTATGTTCATCAGTACCTTTTTTTTTTTTTAGATTCCATATATATGCATTAGCCTACGGTATTTGTTTTTCTCTTTCTGACTTACTTCACTCTGTATGACAGACTCTAGGTCCATATACCTCACTACAAATAACTCAATTTCGTTTCTTTTTATGGCTGAGTAATACTCCATTGTATATATGTGCCACATCTTCTTTATCCATTCATCTGTCGACGGACATTTAGGTTGGTTCCATGTCCTGGCTATTGTAAATAGTGCTGCAATGAACCTTATGGTACATGTATCTTTTTGAATTATGGTTTTCTCAGGGTATATGCCCAGTAGTGGGATTGCTGGGTCATATGGTAGCTCTTTTTTTAGTTTTTTAAGGAACCTCCATACTGTTTTCCATAGTGGTTGTATCAATTTACATTCCCACCAACAGTGCAAGAGGGCTTCCTTTTCACCACACCCTTTCCAGCATTTATTGTTTCTAGATTTTTTGATAAAGGCCATTCTGACCGGCATGAGGTGAAACCTCATTGTAGTTCTGATTTGCATTTCTCTAATAATTAATGATGTTGAGCATATTTTCAAGTGCCTCTTGGCCATCTGTATGTCTTCCTTGGTGAAATGTCTATTTAGGTCTTCCAACCATTTTTTAACTGGATTGTTTGTTTTTTTGATATTGAGTTCCATGAGGTGTTTGTGTATTTTGGAGATTAATCCTTTGTCTGTTGCTTCATTTGCAAATATTGTCTCCCATTCTGAGGGTTGTCTTTTTGTCTTGTTTATGGTTTCCTTTGCTGTGCAAAAAGCTTTTACGTTTAATTAAGTCCCATTTGTTTATCTTTGTTTTTATTTCTGTAACTCTAGGAGGTGGGTCAAAAAAGATCTTGCTGTGGTTTATGTCAAAGAGTGTTTTTCCTATGTTTTCCTCTAAGAGTTTTATAGTGTCTCCGTTGTATGTTCTTGCCTCCTTTGTGATAAATTAGGTGCCCATATGTGCATGGGTTTATCTCTGGGCATTCTATCTTTCACCATTGATCTATATTTCTGTTTTTGTGCCAGTACCGTACTGTCTTAATTACTGTAGCTTTGTGGTATAGTTGGAAGTTGGGGAACCTGATTCCTCCAACTCCATTTTTCTTTCTCAAGATTGCTTTGGCTATTTGGGGTCTTTTGTGTTTCCATACGAATTGTAAAATTTTTTGCTCTAATTCTGTGAAGAATGCCATTGGTAGTTTGTTAGGGATTGCAGTGAATCTATAGATTGCTTTGGGTGGTATAGTCATCTTCACACTATTGATTCTTCCAATTGGGTGGTATATTTCTCCATCTGTTTATGTCATCTTTTATTTCTTTCATCAGTGTTTTATAGTTTTCCTAGTACAAGTCTTTCGCCTCCTAAGGCAGGTTTATTCCTAGGTATTTGATTCTTTTTGTTGCAATGGTAAATGGGAGTGTTTCCTTAATTTCTCTTTCTGATTTTTCATTGTTGGTGTATAGGAATGCCAGAGCTTTCTGTGCATTAATTTTGTATCCTGCAACCTTACCAAATTCATTGATTAGTTCTAGTAGTTTTCTGGTGGCATCTTTAGGATTTTCTATGTATAGTATCATGTCATCAGCAAACAGTGACAGTTTTACTTCTTCTTTTCAACCTGTATTCCTTTTATTTCTTTTTCTTCTCTGATTGCTCTGGCTAGGACTTCCAAAACTATGTTGAATAAGAGTGATGAGAGTGGACATCCTTGTCTTGGTCCTGATCTTAGTGGAAATGCTTTCAGTTTTTCACTGTTGAGTATGATGCTTGCTGTGGGTTTGTCATATATGACCTTTATTATGTTGAGGTAGGTTCCCTCTGTGCCCACTTTCTGGAGAGTTTTTATCGTAAATCTCTGTTGAATTTTGTCAAAAGCTTTTTCTGCATCTATTGAGATGACCATATGGTTTTTATTCCTAATTTGTTAATGTGGTGTATCACATTGATTGATTTGTCTATATTGAAGAGTCCTTGCATCCCTGGGATAAATCCCACTTGATCTTGGTGTATGATCCTTTTAATGTGTTGTTGGATCCTGTTTGTTCAGGATTTTTGCATCTATGTTCATCAGTGATATTGGTCTATAATTTTCTTTTTTTGTGATATCTTTTTCTGGTTTTGGTATCAAGGTGATGGTGGCCTCATAGAATGAATTTGCGAGTGTTCTCCCTCAACAATTTTTTGGAAGAGTTTGAGAAGGATCGGTGTTAGCTCTTCTCTAAATGTTTGATAGAACTCACCTATGAAGCCATCTGATCCTGAACTTTTCTTTCTTGGAAGATTTTTAATTATGGTTTCAATATCATTACTTGTGATAAGTCTGTTTATATTTTCTAATTCTTCCTGGTTCAGTCTTGGAAAATTGTACCTTTCCAAGAATATGTCCATTTCTTCATGGTTGTCCACTTTATTGGCATATAGTTGTTTGTGGTAGTCTGTTATAATCCTTTGTATTTCTGCAGTGTCAGTTCTGATTTCTCCTTTTTCATTTCCAATTTTATTGATTTGCGTCCTCTGCCTTTTTTTCTTGATGAGTCTGGCTAAGGGTTTATCAATTTTGTTTATCTTCTCAAAGAACCAGCTTTTAGTTTTATTGATCTTTGATATTGTTTTCTTTGTTTCTATTTCATTTATTTCTGCTCTGATCTTTATGATTTCTTTCTTTAGGTGTAAGGTTAGATTGTTTATTTGAGATTTTCCTTGTTTCTTGAGGTGAGATTGTATTGCTATAAACTTCCCTCTTAGAACTGCTTTCGCTGTGTCCCATAGGTTTTAGTTCATCGTGTTTTCATTGTCATTTGTTTCTATGTATTTTTTTATTTCCTCTTTGGTTTCTTCAATGATCTCTTGGTTATTTAGTAACACACTGTTTAGCCTCCATGTATTTGTGTTTTTTACAGTTTTTTTCCTGTAATTGATTTCCAATCTCATAGCGTTGTGGTCAGAAAAGATGCTTGGTACGATTTAAATTTTCTGAGGTTTGGTTTGTGACCCAAGATGTGATCTATCCTGGAGAATGTTCCATGTGCACTTGAGAAGAAAGTGTATTCTGCCACTTTTGGGTGGCATGTTCTATAAATAGCAATCAGACCTATCTGATCTATTGTGTCATTTAAAGCTTGTGTTTCCTTATTTATTTTCTGTTTGGATGATCTGTCCCTTGGTGTAAGCGGGGTGTTAAAGTCCCCTACTATTGTGTTACTGTCTATTTCTTCTTTCATGGTTGTTAGGATTTGCCTTAAGTATTGAGGTGTTCCTATGTTGGGTGTATAAACATTTATAATTGTTATATCTTCTTCTTGGATTGATCCTTATGTTCCTATTACCATTGTCTTAATTGTTTTGGGTTTGTTTTTGTGGCTCTTTCTCTTCTGTTGTGTTTCCCGCTTAGAGAAGTTTCTTTAGCATTTGTTGTAAAGCTGGTTTGGTGGTGCTGAATTCTCTTAGCTTTTGCTTCTCTGAAAAGCTTTTGACTTCTCCATCAAATCTGAATGAGATCCTTGCTGGGTAGAGTAATCTTGGTTGTAGGTTTTTCTCTTTCATCACTTTAAGTATATCCTGCCACTCCCTTCTGGCCTGCAGAGTTTTCCACTGAAAAATCAGCTGATAACCTTCTGGGCATTCCTTTGTATGTTACTTTTTGTTTTTCTCTTGCTGCTTTTAATATTTTTTCCTTGAATTTAATTTTTGTTAGTTTGACTAATATGTGTCTTGGTGTGTTTTTCCTAGGGTTTGTCCTGTATGGGACTCTCTTTGCTATTTCCTTTCCCATGTTAGGGAAGTTTTCAACTATAATCTCTTCAAATATTTTCTCAGACCCTTTCTTTTTCTCTTCTGCTTCTGGGACCCCTATAATTCGAATGTTGGTGTGTTTAGTGTTGTCCTAGAGGTCTCTGAGATTGTCTTCAATTCTTTTCATTCTTTTTTCTTTATTGTGCTCCTTGGCAGTTATTTCCACCATTTTGTCTTCCAGCTCACTTATTCGTTCTTCTGCCTCAGTTATCCTGTTATTGATTCCTCCTAGTGTATTTTTCATTTCAGTTATTATGTTGTTCATCTCTGTTGGTTTGTTCTTTGGTTCTTCTAGATCTTTGTTAAACATTTCTTGTATTTTCTCAATCTGTGCCACCATTCTATTTCCGAGATTCTGGATCATCTTTACTATCATTACTCTGAATTCTTTTTCAGGTAGATTGCCTATTTCCTCTTCATTTATTTGGTCTTGTAGGTTTTTACCTTACTCCTTCATCTGTGACGTATTTTTTTGCTGTCTCTTTTTTTTTCTTTTTTTTTTATGAGTGGGATTGTGTTCCTGTCTTACTGGTTGTTTGGTCTGAGGCTTCCAACACTGGGGTTTGTAAGCTATTGGGTAGAGCTGGGTCTTGGTGCTGAGATGAGGAACTCCATGATGCCTCAATTTGATGGATATTCCCTGGGGTCTGAGGTTCTCTGTTAGTCCAGTGGTTCGGACTTGGAGCTCCCACTGCAAGAGCTTCAGCCCGACCCTGGGGTCGTGAACCAAGATCCCACAAGCCACCTGGGGTGGCAATAAAAAAAAAACAATAACAAAATAACAAATAAAATTAGACTAGTAAACTAACAGATATGTTAGGAAGAATATAAAAATAAAAATATAGATGAATCAACAACCGGAAGGTACAACAGTATCACAATAGTGAAAAAAGAGCAGGAGGGAAAAAAAACCGGCAGGGGCAGGAAGGCCTTGGCTGTCGAGAGTGGGGCCTAAGCAAGGGCAAGGTTTGGGTGGTGGGTGGTGCCAGTGCTCAGGACCCACAGGGCTGGAAAAGGCTCTGGGCGCTGTGGAGAGTGGGGCTTAGGCTCAAGGAACAGAAGGGGCCCAGGTGTGCCCCCCACTCCTGGTCTCAGAGGGCAAGGGGTTGCCTGGGAGCTCAGCAGTCTCCCCAGCCCGAGTGGGCCAGGTGATCGCCGTCTCCTCTCCCACGCTTCCTGGAGAGTCCCTCCCGCCTGTGTCTCCTGATCTCCCCGGCCTTAGGGGTGCTGATCCTGTCTGGCCTCCACTTTTCCTCCCCCCTCAGTACCCATACATCCTACCGGTTCACTTTGGGGTTCCTCCCATCTCCTTGGGCGTCAGAGTCCCCCACCAGCAGCCAACAGGCACCCTAGATGTGGGGAGATGCTAACTCCGCATCTTCCCACACTTCCATCTTGACTCCACCTCTTGTATTTTTTTTTTTAATGCTTTACTACTCCTTTTCCTCCCTATCTGCTCAATGAGACAGGCAAGAAATTTAAGGCTAAAGAATTCAAATCTCTTTTTAATATTCCATTCTTATGAATATCTTTTAAATCAGCTTATTGTACTTAAGTACCTGCCTTGAAACTTCCTCTCTTAATTTTTCACATTCTGTAAAGGCAGTCAAAATTATAATCTGACAGTAATGTTTTAAAGCACAGTTAGCACTATTCATGATTTCACAAGTGTTACCCTAATGGTGATAACCAGTCTCTCTGTGCCATTTGGGCCCATGAGGGAATTGTATCTGGAATATTGGGTTTCTCTTCTTACGATGTTGGTTCAGAGTTTTTAGTTTATCACATTGCTCAGATGATGCTATCATCATGTGGAATTATCTTTGTCAGGTAAAATGCCTCACATGCTCACTTTTGAAGCCAGACAAGTGCAGTCGGAAGCCTTTAGACATCTGTGGGCCTCCCCAGACAGCCCACCAACGACAGAGAAAACAACTGGGCTAAATTAGTTGGTCGCCTTAATGATGGTGATGATTTGATAAAGCCAGTGTAGACCCCTTCTTCCTCGTCAGAGACACTTCAGCTTAGTGCCTTGCAAGTGGTTTCTGGAGCCAGTTCCTGGCTCCACCACTTCTTGGTCATGGAACCTCAGCCAAGTGTTCAGCCTCCAAAATGGGATGAATACACCAACCTCACAAGGTTCACAGGAGGATGAAATGAGCTAATCCATGAAAAGGACTTAAAACAGTGCCTGACTTGTAGGAAGTGCTATTAATATTATTTCCTAAACAGCTTGCTCCCAAAATTTGAATTTCATGCAAATTTACTTTTTGTGCCCCGCGGTAGAAGGAAAACGCTTCTAGGCTGATTCTACCACAGCGAACACTTGCTACTCTGGGCCCCAGAGAGTTTTATATGTGAGGAAAGTATAGTCCAAGTAATGAGTAATTTCATGTAGTCCTAAAATTTAAAGCTTTACCACGCATCCGTCACCTACATGATGATTTGGGGCCTTTGTCGTGCGACGTCCCTCACCTGGCGGCAGGTACGGGGTAGGCTCAGAACCAGCTGCGCAGGGAGGGCCGCACCCTCGCCCCGCCTGGCACACGGACAGAAGAGGCAAGGATTAGACTGTCTTTTGCCTTCCTGATGAAGTCTTCCTAGAATGTAGCAAAGGGCAGGCAAAGGCCTTCAGAAGTGGAGTAAAACAGTCATGGTTTCTGTTCTTTGGGGGCAAGAAGGTGTATTGTTACTCACCCTGCCCTAATTTCTGACCGTTTTACTCTATCTATGATTACGAGGAACAGCTCCCCCTGGGCCTGCTCTTACAGAGTGTGTGTGCTTTTCCCCTTTTTTTCCAACCTGAAGTTGGAGGAAGGGAAAGGGCAGGTGCACCCGCCCTGAGCTCTCAGCTTGCTTCCCAGGTTGAAGACAGATGATGGGAAGGGAGGCTGTCTGTGTGTGGAACTGTCCGAGTGTGTCTGGGGGCCTGGGATGCAAGTGCCTTCTCTGTGGGCTCTGCAGCGTCGGCCAAGCTGTTTAACAAGCATGTCCACGGGAGAAGGATCCCGCACCATCCGTTCCTGCAGCGACATGTCTGCGTGTCCCTGCTGGGGGGAGGTGGGAGGAGAGCTGATCTCTGGCTGATGGGGCAAAGGAAACATGGTCTGTCAGTGTAAAGGGGACGACCAGACAAGCAGGATGTGTGCAAGGGAAATGAGCAGGAATACGCTTCCAGGAGACACCAACTCAGAGCTGGAGTAGCACCACACTTCAGCGTTATCATGTAGTGTGTCAGCTGAAAAAAAACATGCACAACCAAACAGTTGAGAATTGAGTTTTATGCAGTGGACATACTGAGGACTTAAGCCCAGGAGACAGACTCTCAAATAGCTCTGAGGGACTGCTCCGAAGAGGTTAGGGAGGGGCCCGGATATATGGGAGTTTTTGCAACCAAAACAAGTAGTTGGTACATCAAAAGGTTACTATTAATTACAGAAAAAACAGACATCTCAAGTTAATGAAGTTAGCAATTTTTTATGTATGGGAAAATTCCAGAGTCTGGCCTCACAGAGATCATTCCTTTGATAGGCACCTTAACTATCTAGGGCCAGTGTCCTGTTTTCTCCATCCTGAATCTCCTCAGGGTGCACTGTGGGGGTGGGCGTGGCTGATGGCTTGATGGCAGCAACATCCTTTGACAGGTGACATTCTTTGTCCACAAGTGTCATTTGGGACCCAGAAGAATAGTGTATTGAATACAGTCTTTGCCTATTCAGCACAAATCTGGTCCTGAGACTTAATATCTAAAGTCTATTTTGGAACTTCCCTGGTGGCACAGTGGTTAAGATCCGCCTGCCAGTGCAGGGGACACGGGTTCGAGCCCCGGTCAGGGAAGATCCCACATGCCACAGAGCAACTAAGCCTGTGTGCCACAACTACTGAGCTTGCGCTCTAGAGCCCATGAGCCAAAACTACTGAGCTCGTGTGCCACCGCTACTGAAGCCCGCACGCCTAGAGCCCGTGCTCCGCAACAAGAGAAGCCACCACAATGTGAAGCCCGCGCACCGCAACGAAGAGTAGCCCCCGCTCACCACAACTAGAGAAAGTTGGCACGCAGCAACGAAGACCCAACACAGCCATACATACATACATACATACATACATAAAAAATAAAGTCTGTTTTGGACGTACTCATGACGTTTCCCAAAATATAGGTTCCCTGATACTCCAGCACCACTAAAATGGCTCTGCTCTCCTAGCAAACTTGGAGGAGGTGAGGTGGGGGGAGCATAAGGTCAGCGGCAGAATGGAGCACGTGTCATGGATGAGGTTTGTGGTTTGGCCTCATCTGTGTCTCTTGGCCTCCGTGTTTCTTTATGTGCATTTCCAAGAGGATGTTGGTACCCAGGGGAAAGGACAGTTACGTTGAAATCATTTGAAATATGTCTGTCAAAGTAGCAAATCAGTCTGCATGCCAGGATAAAATGGATTTGCCTCCAGGGAGTAAGCATTCACATGCATTAGGACAACCAGGCTCAGGGTACAAACAAAGCCAGGAAAACAGGGGTGCTCGTGCAAACACAGAACCCTGTCCTTGAATTTCGTGAGGACTTCTGTTGGGCCTGGGGGTTTTCCACTGATTGTTTTCTGATAATAACCAGACTAGTGGACACAGGAATCCTTAGCAGCTTTTCCGTATTCAATATGTTCCTTTCCTTTGTTGGGAAGAGTAAGAATGCTGCCTTGCTTTAAGGGTGGAGTTGAGTTTAGGCAGCTGACTCTCAAAATTGTACCTGCATGGGGGACTTTATTTTTAGAAGAGGCTATACAAATGTTTACGCACATCTTAATGGACTGATTTGAATTATACCGGCCAACGAACATCCAATTAGCTCTGCTACCTGTCTGCACTGTTTGTCGTTGGGGCTGCAAATATAATTAAGATTGGCCCCTGCCTTTAAGAGGATGAACACCATGTAAGGAGTGATGAGAATTAAGGTGAGAGCCATTGAAAGGAGGTCAGATGCCTCATCTGCGGTGGCTGAGGATGGTTTCAGGAAAGAAGCAAGATTTAATGGACAAAGAGAAGAAGGGCGAACCAGGTGTCCTGACAAGATAGTGCCATGTGGATGAGCAAAGACACGTCCCCCTCAAGCATCAGGAATCCGTGGGCCTAGAATGTTCAGCTGGAAAAGTGGTTCCATGAGGAAAGAGGCAGGAGAGAAATTCATCTCAAGGGAAGCCTTCCTCCCCATGTCACGGAGTTCAGATTTTATAACAGAGGCGATCCTGGGGTATTTTTAATGTTCTTTTCTAACTCTTATTATTCTCCTTGGGACATCTCAGGTCACATCCATACCTTCCACTAGTGTTTGTATCAATAACTTCAAGAGAACCAGAGAGAGGATGTCAATCTCTAGGCATCTGTGTTTTTCTGCAGTTTTGTGGCCAAGGACGCAAAGCTCTCTTTGGAGCAGGAACTATGCTGTTGTCTCACCATCCATGTTACCTGAAGCAGAAGGGCAAACAGTTTTGTAGTATCATGAATACCAAACAACAGAATAATGACAAAATTGCCACTGTAATTTTTTTCTTACCAAATATATTTTGAAGATTTATATTATTGATATTTAAGGGTCAGGAGATTTCTGTGTTTATCAGAAGGAGAGGAGAGATATGACCCACTCACCCAAATGTCTAGTAGTTATCGCCATACATCCTCTAGGCACCTCAGAGTCAATGTGTCCAAACAAAACAAGTCTGTCTCCCCGAACACCGAAGAAAAGGCTCTTCCTCCCATAGGCCCTACGTAAGCTAAACTGTCTGAAAGCTGGCATTTCCTCAACAGCTTACCTGTCTGTGTCTTCCTAGCCCTTGAAAGGCAGGACAGGGAAGTTTATTGACTTTGGAATTAACCCTACCTGGGTGTTAATCCCAACTAGGCCAGTTACACGCTCCGAAGCTTTTGACTTTTTAGAAGGATGTAGACCAAAGAGAGTCCAGAGAAAGGTAAATACAATGTCAAAAGACCTAGAAACTGTGCCCCAGAGGAGCAGTGAAGGTGCAAGCCTTTATCCTTGAAAAACAGCTCTGAGTCTTTGAAGGGGGGTTGATGTCAGGGAATTATGTGTATTGATAACCAAATCTTACTGTGTCCTATGAGTGTGTGAGTTACAACGTGGAAGCTGCCCCATAATTGCAGGCAATTCACTATAAATAGGGTCATAACTAAAACCACATCCATGCTTCAGATTAGTATTTTGATTATATAAACAAAACTCTTCAATGAGGCATGGAAAGTTCTCATTAATAACAATTTTCATATTTTTTATTGTTTACTGTATATCCCCAGCACTTAGAATAGCGCCTGACATATGGTAGGCATTCTGCAAAGGCTTGTTGAAATAGGGAGAGAAATAGAAAATTTATTAGGCAGTCAATATTCTTCTCAACACTTATAAGATATTATCCTCTTACAAATTCCTGAAGTGTACAGTGTTTTACTAGAGCCATGTAAAATATTCATTTAAAGAAGTGATTACTTTTTAAAACAAAAACACTAATTTGAAAAGATACATGCACCCCAATATTTATGGCAGCATTATTTACAATTGCCAAGATGTGGAAGCAATCTCAATATTTATGGAAGCATAATTTACCGTAGCCAAGATATGGAAGTAACCTAAGTGTCCATCAACAGATGAATGGATTAAGAAGATGTGGTACCTATATATACAATGGAATACTACTCAGCCATAAAAAGGAATGAAATTTTGCCATTTACAACAACGTGGATGGACTTGGAGGGCATTATGCTAAGTGAAATAAGTCAGACAGAGAAAGACAAATACTGCATGATATCACTTACATGTGGAATCTAAAAAATACAGCAAACTAGTGAAAATGCAATATTATTCAGCCTTAAACAAGCTAATGAATATAATAAAAAAGAAGCAGACTCACAGATATAGAGAACAAACTAGTGGTTACCAGTGGGGAGAGGGAGGGGGAGAGGGGCAAGATAGGGGTAGGGGGTCAAGAGGTAAAACCACTATGTATAAAATAGATAAATAAAATAGATAAAAATATTGGAATATAGCCAATATTTTATAATAACTATAAATGGAGTATAACATTTAAGAATTGTGAATCACTATATTGTACACCTATAACATATAATATTGTACATCAGCTATACTTCAATTTTAGAAAATATTTTTTAACGATTACTTTTTAAACTAATGCTGTAAGCTGTAAAAAGCTCATTGACGAGTATATCCAGTGCCACCAGTCGTGAAAGGGATAAAAGTGGGTTGGAAGCAGATTTCAGCCAAACTTAAGAAAAAGTATTCTAATATATAAACTTGTCTGTCAGTGGAACCAAAGCAGGCCAGCTCAGGTAGTTCTACGATTTGTTAATACTCCTCCAAAAGAGGTATGCTGTTCATCTGGGACTTGTACAAAGGCAAACAGCAGACACTGAAGTGGCTGTGATTCTTGTGGGAAACAACAGCAAAATGGGTTTAGATGAAATGGAGATCTCATTTGGGAAAACAGGCTGTTGAAGGGTTGTATGAAAAACTAGGAATCAAATTACCTGGGATAAATGGTATATATGTCTTTTCATTTCTTCCTCTACAGCCAGTGCTGATTTTCCTTATAACCCAGGACAAGGCCAGGCTATAAGAAATGGAGTCAACAGAAACTCGGCCATCATCGGAGGTAGGTGACTTACAGGACAGGCTTTCCTGTAACTTCTCATCTGTGGGGAGTAGTCATTTTCAATAAAACCATAGTCTAGGGGAAAAGGAGTTATCTGGATTTGTACTTTATTCATTTCGCTGTTTAAATATGACTGAAGATTGAGAAGTACACATTGTGGAGAAAGTGTGGTCAATGTAACCTGGCTACTTTTTATGCTGACTTATTAAAAAAAAAAAAGAACAGTAGTAGGGAGCTAGCCAGCATCAGAATATGCAAGCAGGCAGTCATGGCAACAGCCAGAACAGTTCTTTATGCCCTCCAGTCTTTTCTACTCTCATCCCCTTGCATCCCAAATGGTCCATAATAGCTTACTACAAAATCAGGAAGGACTATGCCAGTCTGGTTTCAGTTATCTTAATAAAAATTATCAGAAAATTAATAAGCAGGGACTTCCCTGGTGGTCCAGTGGGTAAGACTCCATGCTCCCAATGCAGGTGGCAGGGGTTCGATCCCTGGTTGGGGAACTAGATCCCGCGTGCGTGCTGTAACTAAGAGTCCTCATGCCGCAGCTAAGAAGTCCACATGCTGCAACTAAGACCCAGTGTAGCCAAAATAAATAAATATTTTTTAAAAAGAAAATTAATAAGCCAGAGTATCTAAAATATTCCAGTCTTTTCTTCTCACCAGAATACCTGCAGAATAATTCGACTCTCCTAGTATAGTTCCTAGTGTTTGGATCAGTATCAATAACCCTGTTGCCTGTTGCCTTCTTTTCTCCCTGCATCTTCTGCCTTATTTCATAAAAATGTTTCCTGCCTCTCTAAGTATGCCTAATATTGTAAGCTTATCAAGGGTTTTAAACTCAGCCAATCAACTCAGCTTAGTCAGTTTTATTTTCCACAGGAAGAAAGTAAACACCTATATATATATGTGACTGTGAAATTAGAATACATTCAAAATGGTGCTCAAAGCACATTGTTCAAAGTTCTGGTATAATCCTTATCCTCATTGTTTTTGCTTTTTTAAGACCAACTTTATTGAAGTATAATATGCACTTATTTAAGTGTAGCAGGTCAGTGACTTTTGACAGACACATACACCCATAACCACAGCTACAGTCAAGACACAGAACGTTTCCATCCACTAAAAGTTCTCGTGTCCCCTTTGTAATTCATCCTTCCCTCTTCCCCACTTGCTTTTGTCACATAGATTACTTTTGCCTCTTTTAGAGTTTCATATGAATGGAATCACATAGTATGTAATCTGTTGTGCCTTCTGTCACTCAACATAATGTTTTTGTTTTTTGAATTAATTAATTAATTTTTGACTGCATTGGGTCTTCATTGCTGCGTGTGGGCTTTCTCTAGCTGTGGCGAGCGGGGGCTACTCTTCGTTGCGGTGCGTGGGCTTCTCATTGCAGAGGCTTCTCTTGTTGTGGAGCACGGGCTCTAGGCGCGCAAGCTTCAGTAGTTGTGGCTTGCAGGCTCTAGAGAGCAGGCTTAGTAGTTGTGGCGCACAGGCTAGTTGCTCCGTGGCATGTGGGATCTTCCCAGACCAGGGCTCAAACCCGTGTCCCCTGCATTGGCAGGCGGATTCTTAACCACTGCGCCACCAGGGAAGTCCTGACATAACGTTTTTGAGATCTATCCACATTGCTGTATGTACCAGTGGTCTGTTAATTTTTATTGCCAAGGTGTATTCCATTGTATGAAGGTATTATAATTTGTTTTATCTACTCACCTGTTGACAGGTGTTTGGTTTGTTTCCAGATATGGGCTATTTTGAATAAAGCTGCTATGAATATTCTTGTCCAAGTCTCTTGTGAAAAAAAGTTTTTGTTTCTCTTTGGTAATCCCTAGGAGTGCAATTGCTGGATTATAGAAAGAAGATATTTAACTTTATAAGAAATTCCCATATAGTTTTCCAAACTGGTTGAACCATTTTACACTCCCATAAGCAATATTTGAGAGATCAAGTTGCTTCACAATCTTAGCAACACTTGGTATTGTCATTCTTTTTAATTGTACCCATCTAGTAGATGAGTAGTGGTAACTCATTGTGGTTTTAGTGTAGTTATCTGATGACTAGTAATGTCAAGCATCTTTTCATGTGCTTATTGCCACATGCAAATCTTTTGTGAAGTGTCTGTTTAAATCTTTCCCATCTTTTAATTAGACTTTTTTGACTTCTTGCTATTGAGTTGTAAGAGTTCTTCTCACATTCTGGATACAAGTCCTTTCTCAGACATACGTATTTTGAATATTTTCTCCTAGTCTGTGACTTGCCTTTTCATTTTCTAAGTGGTATTTTTTGAAAAGCAGGAGATTTTAATTTTGATAAAGTCCAATTTTTCTAACCTTTTTATAGTTTGTGATTTTTTTAAGTCTTTCTAAAAAATCTGCCTACACCAAGGTTGTGAAGATCTTCTCCTATGTTTTCTCCTAGAGGTTTTTTAGTTTTCATTTTTATTTTTCAGTCTATAATCACTTTGAGTTAACACCTATATATAGTATGAGATAAAAGTCAAAGTTATTATTTGCCAAATGAATATCTAGTTATTCCAAGATCACTTCTTGAAAAGTCTATATTTTTTTCCAATTTAATTTCCATGGCACTTTTGTCAAAAATCAATTGGCTGCATATGTGTATGTCTTTTTTCTGGGTTTTCTATTCCATTTTGTTGATCTATATGTCTTTCTTTGGCCAATACCATGCTTATTTTATTGTTGTATCTTTATAGTAAGTCTTGAAATGAGCAGTGTAACTGCTACAATCATTTCTTATTTTTTTTCAAAATTATTTTTACTATTCTGGGTCCTTTGCACTGCCATATAAAATTCAGAATCAGCTTATACATTTCTACCAAAAAAAAGTTTGCTCTGATTTTCATTAGGATTGCATTAGATCTATAAATGAACATCTTAACAATATTGACATTGAAATATGGTATATTCATCCATTTATTCAGGTTTCCTTTAGTTTCTCTCAGCAAGGTTTTATGATTTTCGGTGTACAGTCTAGAACATCTGTGTTCAATTTGTTCTGTTATAAATGGCATTATTTTATTACTTTCATTTCCAAGTGTTTCTTGCTAATATGTAAAAATACAAATTTCACTTTGCTAAATTTATTGTTAGTTCTAGCAACCTTTTTCTGTATATTCCTTAGAATTTTCTTCTTAGACAATCCCAGCACCTGAGAATAGTGTTCTTACTTCTTCCCAATCTGTACACTTTTTTATTTCTTTTTCTTGCTTTATTGCACTGTCTAGGGCTTTCAGTACAATCATGGATAAAGGTGTTGAGACCTGACAGTCTTGCCTTAGGGGGAATGTGTTTAATCTTTCACTATTAAATACAATATTAGGGGGCTTCCCTGGTGGCGCAGTGGTTGAGAGTCCGCCTGCCGATGCAGGGGACACGGGCTCGTGCCCCGGTCCGGGAGGATCCCACATGCCGCGGAGCGGCTGGGCCCGTGGGCCACGGCCGCTGGGCCTGCGCGTCCGGAGGCTGTGCTCCGCAACTGGAGAGGCCGCGGCGGTGAGAGGCCCGCGTACCACAAAAATAAATAAATAAATAAATACAATATTAGCTGTAGATTTCTCAAAGATGCCCTTTATCGGGTTGAAAAGTGTCTTTCTCTTGATAGTTTCCTGACAGGCTTCATGATGAATGGGTATTGAAGTTTGTCGTATGCTTTTGTGCATCTATTAAGATGATCATATGGTTTTTCTCCTTTATTTGTTTAATGTGGTAAATTACATTGCTTAATTTTTTAATATTAAATCAATCTTATGTTCCTAGAATTAACACCACTTTGTCATAATATATTATTTTCTACCTACTGCTGGGTTTGATGCTAAAATTTTATTAAGAAGGTATATGGCTCCATCATTTTCTTTTCCTATAATGTGTTTGTCTGGTTTTAGCGTCAGTATAATGCTGGCCTCATAAAATGAGTTGAGTGGTATATCCTTCTCCTCTATTGCCAAACATATGTGTAGGATTGGTATTACTTCCTTAGGTCAAGTTTGTTAATAGTGTTTTTGAGGTCTTCTAAATCCTTACCGATTTTCTGTTTAATTGTTCTATCGTTACTAAGAGAAGAATGTTGAAATCTCCAAATATAATTGTGATTTGGTCTAAATCTCCTTTCGGTTCTGTTAGTTTTTGTTGTTGCTGTTGACTGAAAAAAATGCGCAGCCTAAAAGTTGAGAATTATTTCTTATTCAGTGGACGAAACTGAGGACTCAGGACACAGCATCTCAGATAACTCTGAGGGGCTGCTCCGAAGAGACGGGGGGAGCCAGGATACAGAGGAGTTTTTGCAACAAAGACCAGGTAGTCGGAACATCAAAAGATTACTATTCATTAAAGAAAACCAGACATCTCAAGTTAAGGAATTTAGCGCTTTTCTATATATATGGGAAGATGCAAGAGTCTGGGCTCACTGAAATCATTCCTTCGATAGGCACCTCAGCTCTCTGGGGCCAGTATCCTGTGCTTTCTCATCCTGAGTTCCCTCAGGGCTCCCCATCTGGGGCAGCTGTAGTGGCTGACTGCTGCAACATCCTTTGTTTACTGATATGGCAGGCAACGTTGTTAGTCCACATTGTTGTTGTCGTTTGGGGGTTCTGTGTTTCGTATGGGAGAGGGCAGCACTTGAGGGAACGATGGCGAAGCAGGGGAAAAGTGTTGGCGGGACATACAGGATTTGGTTAACCTCTAGTCCCTCTGCTGTCTCCACCAGGGGTCATTGCCGTGGTAATCTTCACCATCCTCTGCACCTTGGTCTTCCTTATCCGGTACATGTTCCGTCACAAGGGCACCTACCACACCAACGAGGCCAAGGGAGCAGAGTCAGCAGAGAGCGCGGACGCCGCCATCATGAGCAACGACCCCAACTTCACAGAGACCATTGACGAAAGCAAAAAGGAATGGCTTATTTGAGGGGAGGCTCTTTGGTGATGGGATGAGGGCAGGGAGAGTGACTGGGGAGGAGGGCAAGGGACAGAAGCACCCTACTTCATACTCCTGAGCACATCCTAAAAATATTAGCACAAGTTGGGGGAGGCAAGCGACAGAAAACTCCTGAGACTGACGGCCACAAGAAATACTTTCTGATATTTCTTTATAGCTGAGTTTCCCCTTCTGTATCAAAACAAAATAATACAAAAAATGCTTTTAGAGTTTAAGCAGTGGTTGAAATTTGTAGGTACTATCTGTCTTATTTTGTTGTGTGTTTAGAGGTGTTCTAAAAACCCATGGTAACAGGGCAAGCTTCCTACATTTTTCAGAGCCCTTAGAATGTGGATATTTTTTCTTGAGAAAAGCTGATGCACAGTATACATGGCTTCCAGCATTTTCTTCCTTTTCCATAGAGTCAGCCTCTGACGGGCTATTGTAGTAACTAGTTCGTGTTCACGTAATATTTCTTTTGGTGTCCGGTGAATTGGAAGAGGAGAGATGGGGCAGAGAGAACCTATGATTTGACAGTTCTCAAAGAGACCTCAGACTGTTCAGCTCTCTGAGAGTTCCCACCAGAAACAGCTGGAGGGAAGAGGGGGTGTGGCCCCTCTTGTGTGACAACATGATCAGTACAACTGAGAGCAGCTTTCAGAACCAAGGAAGCAGTTTCCTGTTGGGATCGTTGGTTTTATATTTCATCAGATTCTGCAAGATAATACTGTTCCACGTCTGCAGTCTTAGCTCTATCCAATGTCTGTAACTATCAGCTACGCTACCTGGTGACCAGCTGTTACAAAAAATTTTCCCTCTGCTTTACCTACAACATATTGGGTCAGATTGTATGTGTGCATAAGCACCTCAGTGGGGAATTAGAGCCAGATGTTAAGATTTGTCTGCTCTGTTTCTTTAATAGTTGGTAGCAAGAGTATGGATACTTCCTAGCAGATGCATAAATTAGGTTGGTCTTCTTATTTTGCTTTAAATCTCTAGTCTTTAAGCCCCGGGACAAGATCCTAGCAGACAGTGTCCTCTGAATGGATGAACCAAAATAAAGCCAAGTTGTGACTGCTAGTATTGTTATTGCTGTTACTCTGGAATCATGTGGAAAACCCTGCCGTATTCTAACTCATCTACTTCCATGTATTGTTCCATCCTAAATAGACACACTGCCATGATTCAGGGACCTTCTTTGGCAGATACATTTGAAGCTCAGGTTCATCACAACCTGGTAACTGATTATTGCTTCTCAGAGAATGGACATGTCTGGTCAACCATACCTCAGTTTAATCAGGAACCTTGATCAACTAATTCCAGCAAGTAACTCTTTATTTAAAAATAATCGACCGTGTGTGTAGGCAAGTGGGACAATGCTCCTACTGGAGCATCCAAAAAATAATTTCATTTATTTATTTTAAAAGAAGATTACACAAAAGTTATTTCTAGAATGACTACCATTTATGACCCTTATAGTTCAGGCTGTTATACTTGATAAGTACATCAAACATTGTTTTAGACTCCAATATTTTGAGGAATTAAATATCCCTTTTTTCTTTCTCCCCCTGGAAGGAGGTAAGATGAGGTTAAAAAGGTACTGATGCTATTGTTCTGATGGCCTGCTTGGAGGAAATGGAAATTCTAGTTCACTTGGGTTATATATTCAGGATACTCGGGATGCCTGACTTATTGGAGGACCTCAGTTTCTTGAGTGATGGAAAATGGTATCCAGAGCTGCACATGGCACCAGTGCCTGACACATTCCAAAGGAGACAGTGGACCAGTTAATTCACATTCAGGTCAAGGTCATAAAACAAAAGAGAATCCTAGCGCCCTCTGACAGTTGCCGACCTCGGGCACTGTCATAACCACCCTTTATTTAAAAAGGTCTTGATCATTCTTCCATAAAATGCATTTAACATGAAAAGCATTTATTAATGACCAAATATTAGAACAACATAACATTTACAAATGACATATTGAACATAAAGGTTAGTTATTGGACCAAGATGACTACCATTAAGGATTCTTTTATATATTTTCAAAATGAAAGAGCAAATTTTAAACATTATATTTAAAAATGTTTCTGATTTCTTAATACCTATTTGATAGGTATTACTTTTGCACTTAACACATAGCGCCAGATGGAAATGTATCATTTATTGCATTTGCCATGAGACCTTTATTCTTTATACATTGTCTGAGCACTTTCCCTTTCTTTCCAAAATGATTAAGAAATTAAAACAATCAAACATAGCCCCTTATACTAAAATGTTCTCACCCTTTCTCTTCTCTGTCTTCTTTTCTTTTTCCTGCCACAAAAAGTGAAAAATAAAACCTAACACTTCTCCCCAGATTTTCAAACGTAGGGCACCAGGATGACGGCAGGAATGAGTGTTTCTCCCACCTCAGCATCGTCTGAGATTTACAGACGCATGACACGGCCTCTGCCCTGAAGGGGGTTACAGCCCAGCCAACGGACGGGACACAGAAAAAGTGGATGAGGTACTAAGTAATGAAGTAAAGGGCCAAATGCGTGCTGGAAATCTTCTCTTTGGGACTGCAATCTTCACCCAAGTTCCTAAATTTATTTGTGAAGGCCACATACAGTACCTTCTTAAATGCTAAATAATTTTGTTGATGTGCAGAAAAGAAGACATCTCTTTTTTCCAGCTCCCCAGGCAGCCATGACATTATGACCCAAGCTCAGGGCCCAGTCCTGCTTTGTCAATCATATCCTGCAAAAGCCTGGTGTCTTATAACCCAATACCTTACCAATCAAGCACAAAGAGGCTAGTGGTAGTCTCTTTAAATAATAAAAGAATCGGAACAAAAACAAAGTTTTCTTTAAATAAGAGGTTGTTTTCAAGTTGCAGGAGAAGCTGACAGTTGATTTCGGGTTGTTTGTGCAGGAAACATCCTCCGTGTATAAAGCAAGCATCTCTGTTTTGAGTTGCTAGGATTGGGGTCTTCAAATGAATGCAAAATCAGCCCCCATCTACGCTCTCAATGTACTCCCTTGAGCTCAAGGATGCTAGCTCAGGAGGTAAGAGGTTATATTCTTAAGTTCTTCTCTGGCCCTTCATAGTATATAAGACAACATTCCCCTTGTGGCTTTCAAACAACTGCTCAAAAAAGAAAAGAAAAAAAAAAAAAGGTGAGAGAGAGAGACCTGTTATGTGGGAGTTTTTATTGACGATCTGGGGATAAGCGTTTGAGAGCCTTTATTGGAAAATTTCCTGTTGCCCTGTGTTTGACAAATAAGCATCCTTCACTAAGAGGAGCAGGAAAAAGAGTTGGCGGGAGCCCAAGAGTAGATCTTAATGTTGCTGAACATCTGTGGGGCAGCCGCCAGATGGCACTGAGGGCTGGGCACAAAGACAAACCATAGAAAGCGCCAAAGGCAAAGCGAAGCGCCACCGCTAGGAAAACGCAGTGTCAGTGTAGCGTCAGCATGAAACTATTAGTTCCTTCTGTAACAGGATCCGTACTCTTCCATTCTTCCACACGTTCTTTTTCTCCCTGTCCTTTCTCGTATGGTGTAAACGTTTTCATGGTCCCTTGATGTCTCACACCTCCAAACGATGAGCACCTGATTGGAACCTCTTAATATATTTTTTTTTCCTTTTCACCATCCTGCGAGGTAGTTTTCAAAAAGCAAGGCAACAATTATTGAATTGAATTCCGATGAGCCAGCCAAAAATAGGTCTAAATTGCTAGTCCCAAGAGCACCACCTCATCCTGAAATAGATGAGAAACAAATAGTGTTTCTAACTGATCTGGGCTGAAACCCAATAGGTGCCGTTTTTAAAATGGTGTTTTGGTGAGAGTTGATCCCTAGAGCTAACCCTTTCTCTCTCCCTGACGTGCTCTGTAACCTTGGCCAGCTCGCTGAACGTCTGTTCCTTTTTGCCTCGTGTAAGATAGAGCTGTTTTATCCACTTCATGAGACGACGGTGAGGTGTCGTGGATTCTTGGCTGTGGATACTTTGAAGCCCAAATATAAAGGCCAAAGTCAATGGACCTATGGGAAGACTTACTTTCCAGCTCGTGGTTGTAAGTCACATCAAAAGAAACCACGCTTCCACGTCCAGGAGCGTAGAGACATGAAGCATTGCTGTACAATTACTAGATTATAAGTCAGTAGACTGCCAGGGAGCTAATCCGTCAGCACTGGGAGATGCAACACAGCCAGAGGCCAGAGAAATCAAAACGCCGCATGTATAAAGCCCTAAGTCCCCACCTGGGTGTGACTTGCCGCTTACACGTGCCCCGGTATGATTACAAACAAGACAACGTTGAAAAGCAAATGTGACTGTTTCAGGCAGCCCGATGGCCCTGTGCCTCCACTACGCACACCCTGCCTGATGATGTTGGAAACTGTAAATTTATTTCACAGCAGTATTTTTTGGATACAAGTGGTTCGTGAAACTCGCTGTCCATGATACAGGGAAACCGTGATGAAAAGTTGGTTCTCTCCCACGGAGCAAAGACTAGCAAAGGGTAATAAAGGTACCTGGGCACACGGGTATCAATACCCAGCAGGCACTTACGAGTTTATTTTCCAGATGAAAATGTGCTTTAAGAGCAGGTCTACTCACAGGGGCTGCACCGCTCTCCGAGTCTCAATTTCTTTTCAGCAGCTGCTGGACCCTGAGGTGGTCATGGAAACGTGGAGACTCCTCCCATCTGGTAGGCCAAGAAACAGTTCTCAGTGTCACTGATTTTACTTTTTCTTCTGTCAGGTTTCTTTTTGTTTGTTTGTTTGTTTGTTTTTCAGCGAGCATGGTGAACTGCAGAGGTTAGGGTTGTGAAATTTGGGCTAATATTCTTACTGTAAAGTCATTTAGGCTTCCATCCCTGTGAACTAACACGAAGTTTTGCTCTCTGAAAGCAACAGCATGTAAACTAGAGTGAAAGAAGGAAATCATGTATGTATGCCTACTATTCTTTGTGAATGTCTTTCATTTAACTAAAATTATATTAGAAACTGGATTGATAAATAAAAAAGTCCAAAATAGTTTTAATTATCCTAAAAGCGATTCTTTGTGTTTTGTTCCACCTGATTCTCTTAGAAGCTATTTTCAACCTTCAGCAAAGAAAGCTTCAGGCGCTGACGTACACATCTCTTGGGAATATAATCTTTCCCTGAGCTGTGGCGAACTGGTCGCTCTGCAAAGACGGGTCTCGTAGGGATGCATCCATCGTTAACCTCCATTTGCCGCAAGCTCCTCCCTGCACCCCATTTTTCTTGAAGTGGCTTAATGGGTATTGGCTTCAGGTTTTAGATTAGTTTACACACAGCTTGGTAAATTATGGTTGGAGCTCCATGATGTCCAGAGTATATTCTGAGCCCAATTTGGGATGAGGGAGTAACGCTGGGT
Source organism: Physeter macrocephalus (assembly GCF_002837175.3). Taxonomy (NCBI): domain Eukaryota; kingdom Metazoa; phylum Chordata; class Mammalia; order Artiodactyla; family Physeteridae; genus Physeter; species Physeter macrocephalus. The sequence goes on along the minus strand of NC_041218.1, from coordinate 7,640,381 downwards.
CATGGACAAATAGATCCAGACCAGTGAACTAGGTAACAGGAATTTACAGCGTGTCTGGGGTGCAGATCTTTCTCAATGCACTCCTGTACATTAAGGGCTGCAGTTCTTAGTTCTTGGTCCCATTTTCTAGTCTTCAGCTACCATTGGGAAGCCATTTCCTGCTAATCAACTTTCAGTGAAGCGTTGAAATGTACACCAAATAAGTGTGAATTCCAGTTAAAAGCCCAACCTCTCTGTGCTTCAGCGATTCCCAAGGCCAATCAATAGAAATAACTCTGAAGTCTATTTAGAAGGAATTCTGCTTTGCAAGTGGGATCCAACAGGTGTGGGGAGAATGTCAGAAAGTCCCCTGAGAAAAGAAAATCAGCGCTTGTAAAAGTTCATAACAAACGAATTTTAAAAGGATGAGCCAGCCAGTTCAGGATTTACCGTCTGCAGCAAAAACATCTGAGCACCACATGCTTCCTCCCTTTCCCAGTCTCCCTGCCATCAGCCATGTGGACACCAAGATCAGTAAGCTCCAGGAAGACAGCGATTTTATTTTGCAGAAGGCAATGTCTTTTCAATGAATGGGGAGTAGAGAAGCGGAGAAGGGTAGGAGAGAGAACAGCGGGGGGAGAGGTACATTGAAGAAAACATCCAACTTTACTCTTTGTTGGTGATGACATGGCCTGATGGACTTACCAGAAGACAGAAAAGAGGAAACAATCGTGTTATTATTTTTTGAAAAAGAGTTTATGTCCTCCCCAAAGAACCTATGTTCGAAAGCTGACTCTTGAGAGCAAGTAGTATATGAGTCATCATTAACATACGCACATCTCGCCTTGGTCACTCTGAAGTCCATGAATTCAGAGAAACCTGGGCTAAATAATCCCTGCCCTGGAAGATTCCTTTCTACCAGCAACCCTTCCCCTCTCACAAACACGCCAACATGCCTGCAAAGGACCGCAGCTCAAAGCAGTTTGCCAGGAAGAGAATGCAAGGTTGGTTTGGGGGTTTTTTTTTTCCCTCTGCATTTCCATTATCATTCCATCCGTCTTAATTCATCCTCTGGGTACAGGGTGAGTAAAATCTCTTGGCACAGATAAATAAACACGTATGTGAAGTCTTCACCAAAGGAATGAAGCCAACATTTTTTTTAAGTCCAAAGCCTGAGAAAGTTAGTCATTTCTTCTAAATATAGAAATTCAAGTTATAAAATGTAAATTAAGATGTGTCAGAGATGAAAAAGGCCAAGATGATGAAAATGAACTTATTTTGTTGGAAAGTTGGAAGGTGGAATTCTTAGGTCTAGGAAGGCAATAGCTAAAATGGAACCTAAGGGCAAGCTTTTAAGTCGTGAAAGATATAAAAAGGCTAAATAAGAGCTTACTCCCTAAGATCTAGTACAGCAGGACTAGGAGGAATCTTTGAAGCCAGGAGTGAACTCTTGAAGTGTCTGTAGTAGCCAGGAGTTGCCAGTCTGAAGTATCTGTCAAGTCGTTATTTAAAACAAGGTGGAACACACTCAGAATGCTGTATAGCCATGGGAAGTGACCAACTAGATATATACACAGCAATCTTAAATCGTATATCTTAAAAATGTAGAACAGAGTGAAAAGGTAAGAAACAAAATTAGATTCATAAAGCAATGGAATTTATTAACATTAAAAACATACAGAGCAACAAAACATTTGCAAGGATCCATGAATAATTAAGGATATGGCTATGTACTTACATCCTTCTATAAAATATATGTTACATGCAAAGCAAAATATGATAGTCATTACCTGTGGAATGGTAATGAAGGAAATGGGAGTGACGATGGGGTGAAAATAAAGTAAAACAAAACAAAACAAGAGACACCTTGCATGGATGAATGATGATAAGAAACCTTATTCTGTGGATTATCATCGACTTGACTCTCAGCCCCGTGGAGCCTGGGTGGGGAGAGAGAGGGGCCGGGAGGGCAAGCATCCCGTCGCAGGGCAGCACAGTTAAATCTCGACTGCAAAGGGCTGACGCAGAATGGATGTCAGGAAACATAACCGCTAATTCAATCAATCAATCAATATGAGTGGATGAACAAAGGCAATGAGAAAGGGGAGTGACAGCAGAGCATTTCTGTGCTTTCAAATGCAATTACGTTCCTTGTATTGCGGAACCGAAGGAAACTGAGGGATAAAGGATCTGCCCTCCGGTTCTGCAGATGAACAGACACCAACCCCTTTGCAAGGATGTGAATGGAAGTTGCCGCCTCGCTGCTCCGCGTGCGCTTTCCGAGAAGGCGCCCAACCTGGACCTACCTGCGGATGACTCCGCCCCCAGCCTGACTTCTCCTTCTTGGACAGAATAAGGTCTGTACTCGTGTCGAGCGGAACCGGAACAGCTCTGCTGCTGGCCAAGTGCTGGTTCTGAAGCTGGGCCAGTGGCAGGTGTCCCTATTCTGTACTCACTGCAAAGAAAACATTCCTGGTTAAATCACAGATCTTGCTAGAAGCACACCCGGGGCTTTGTCAGAAATACAAGAAGATTCTGTAATATATTTCTGGGTGATCATGTTACAACTCCTCTAAATTAAATTAAATTTACAGAGTTCATTTGCTTTGATTCCAAGCAGTAACCATGGTGTTCCCTTTAAATCATCACAAGTGTAGGAGATATATTGAGTACTGCCAGACATGTCATTACAAATCTCAGCTTAAGCACTGCAGAAGTGAACTCTAAAGTTTAATTGGTGTCCCCGGCTGGTGTTATAAAATACAAGTCCGGGACACATGGGAAAGAAAAATGACTTAATATAAATCATCCTAACATGAAACCAGCAAATAGAGTAAAGCAGAGAGCTGAATTTATTTTGAATCAAAATGACTTGCCTTGACACCTGTACTGTATTATGTGATTGATTTGGGGGGAAATATTTATTCTTCTCAAGAAGACAACTGTTTTCAGGGACAATTGAGGAGAAGGAACGAATAGCAGACATTGGGTCATTTGACAAGATTACCTGGAAGTATATGGATTGCTGCGCTGGCCACGCCCAGACATAATCACTAGCAGAAGCTCCATGGGACGAGTCCCCTTGACAAAACCAGCTGTCGTCTAGGACGTCAGTTCTGCAAAGGTGGGGCGGGGATTTCACAGGGATATCACAGCTACACTTTGGGGCCACCGGCCTCCACATATTAGTTCAAACTTTTTAAAATTTAGTCTTATTTCCTGTTTTTACCACCTTTAGGGTAACCATTTTGATTCATCCCTTGGGGAGGGCATTTGCCAAGGGCTCAGGTCTTCAAGCCCTGCACTCACCACCCCCAGGGAGGGGGACTGGGTTGCATCACAGTCCCACTGAGAAGTTTTGGCCTGACCGTGGCCGTCCTGTGCCTTCTCTCCGCCTCCCTCCTTCATCCGCATGAACCGTAACTTCAGGGCCCATGGGAAGTCCCCACCACGTGTCCACCCCACCACGTGTCCACCCGCACCCACCCAGCCTCACGCACGTGAGCCCTCGCTCTTCCTTGAATACCGATCGGGGCCAAGACTAGCCCTGCATCTACTACAGAGGATGTCACTTGGAAGGAATTTCCAAGAACTACTCCCCACGTGGCCATCGGAGGATGCAGTTTACAACCCCCAGCCAAGTGATAGCTGTGTAACTGTAAATCTGGATGATTAAATGCTGAGAAAGATCCCTGGTTATCACATAGCAGCTGCATACCTGACAGGACACAGTGTGCCATGCATATGTACATTTCACCCTTGTTCTCGGGGTAGAAAGCTGTCAAACAGAATAGGGAAGGACAGTGGATTTCTGATGGGGTTGAAGCAGTAAGCATCACACGGTGGGTATGAATTCCCCCGGGGAACGGCCCCACCCTGAGAAGAGAAAGGCTATGGGAGACTCTGTGGCATCGGACCAAATTGCCTCTGGGTGGGACCACCACTCATCTGACCCTAGAACGGGGGAACCCAACATTTGGGGTCAAAACATCTATTCCAACTGCACTCAGGTCATCAGTACACAAGGGAGACCACATGCACGGTGGATTAAACACAGCCCACAAGACAAAAAAAGGGGCTTTTGGAGAGACGGATGCCGGTCTAGGCCCTGTGGGACAAGCTGAACTCACTTTTAATGGGGAGTGGCAGTCAGTGGAAAAAAACGTATTCACTAGAATAAGCAGATTCACGGGAATTCTCTTCCAGGAGGAAGGCAAGTGATGAAGGTCAGCACGAAAGATAAGGAAGCTTTGGTGAAGCGGGTGGGCTAAGCTCAGCAAATGATGTGCGATACCGAGAGACCCAGCGCTGGGAAAGGGCTTGTTCCCCAGCGAGGTCTCTTGACTATTTTACTTCCAGCAGAGGCTGAAGTAGCCATGGGACGCCTATGGACCTCCAAACCCACAGAAATCCGCTGGTAATTCACATCAATGCACTGTGACTACTCTCGCCCCAAGAACAGATCAGAATAAGATGTATTCTTTAGCACAGTTAGCAGGTATCAGAACTATTCGGAATACCACCCACGTCCTCACCATAGGAGGGAGGTGGGCCCTGCTACATACCAGCACACAATGGAAACCAGCCTGAGTACAAGCCTGCGAGCTGAGACAGGGTGCCTGGCTGTGTCCCCAGCTGACCTGGAACCCGGAAATAACTGAACCCTGGCCTGTCATAATGATGCCTCTATAATAATATCTGACAAATGGGTGTGTTAGTTTCCTACAGCTGCCTCAACAAATGACTACAAACCTGGATGTCTTTAAACAACAGGAATGTATTGTCTCACAGTTCTGGAGGCGAGAAGTTTGAAATTAAAGTGTTGGCAGGGCCACGCCCTCTCTCTAAAGGCTCTAGGGAAGAATCTGCCTTCCTCTTCAAGCTTCTGGTGGTCCCAGGCTGTCCTTGACTTGCGGCTGCATCACTCTAACCTCTGCCTCTGTCTTCACACTGCTCTTCACGTGGCCCTCTTCTCTGAGCGTGTCTCCTCTCTTCTTAAAAGGACATCGGTCATATGGGATTGGGGCCTCTCTACCCCAGTGTGACTTCATCTTACCTAATTCACGCACAATGACCCTATTTCCAAATCAGGTCATGTTCACAGGTACCGGGAGTTAGAACTTCAATATATCTTTCTAGGGGACACAATTCAGCCCATAACAATGCACAAGGGCCAGTTCTGTCGGGAAGGCGTAGCAAACACCCCTGTATTCGTTCTGTCATGAAGTTGAATTGTGCCATGACCATAATATGCGTGATCTGGTATAACACTGGCGTTGTTGCTGAGATTCAACTACCTCAGGTAGGTAAGTTTTATGATAATACTAATAAAGATAATCAAATAGGTTGGGAGCCTGAGTTAAAACCTCCTTGGGATGCAATACTGATGGAGAATTACTGACCTGAGGAAGAACTGGACTTTGTGAGCCATCAGCTAATTTCTATGCTCAGTAGTTCTGCACAGTTTATCATAAGGTACAATTAGCTGTAGATGAAGGGAGAAATTGAGGAATCAAATTAATACAAAATTATAAAAATGTGTGTAATGGCTTTACAGACTGGATTAGTTGTTTATTTAAATCTTTTCCTACACCACGGTGGCTTCTCCAAATATTAGGCATATTCATACAGACGCTGTTGCTGTGTCTGTTATCTTGGACAAACGTGGTCATTCTTGGAAAAGGGCCAGGGGCTGGCCCGTGCAGGGAAGGATAAACCTTGACCAAAGATAGGTTTGGTCCTTTGTGTTGAGCTCTTGGGAGGTAACTTCTAAGCTCTTGGACTGTCCTGACTGATGAGTGCCTTTCTTGACCTGCGAGCCTTGGGCCAGACAGTCTGTTCTAACAATGAGATACATGGGTGGGGGCTTTGGGTCACTTGGTATCAGCTTGACCTTTGAGGGAGCTAGAGACTAAGGTCAGCCATAGGGGTGGTCAGGCATGTCTGTGTGACCAGCCCCAGTAAAAACTCTATAGACACCAAAGCTCAGGTGAACTTCCCTGACTGGCAATATTCCATATTTACTATCACACATTGCGGCTGGGAGAAACATGCACTGTCCTCCCAGCTCCACGGGGAGGGGACAGCTAGAAGCTTCCAGCTGGTCTCCACCGAGCACTGTGCTATGAGCCTTTTCCCGTTACTGAGTTCAATCTATGTCCTTCCCCTGTTTTAAACTGTAACCATGAGTATAACAGCTTTGCTGAGTTCTGTGAGTCCTTCCAGTGAATTATCGAACCTGAGGTTGGTCTTGGGAACCTCCCCAAGTCAAATCATACATACTCTTTCTCAACCAGTGTTTTTTCACTTAACAATAGAACAATTACATTTCACTTTACTAAATAATTTCCATCATTTTAATGGCTGCGTGATATTCCAGTATATGGCTATAGCCAAACTTACTATCTGTTTTACTGTTTTACTTTACCTCTGTTATTGGACATTTAGAGAGTAGATCTGAATTTTCCCTATGAAAATATTGCTGCAAAGAACACACATAAATAGATTCTTCTGTTTATCCATCATTACTTTATGATAAATTCCTAGAGGTGGGATTCTCCATCAGCTGGAGAATTCATTCCCGTTGCCGGGGGGGGGGGGGGGGGCGTCCTGCCAAAGATTTTACCAAGCTGCAGTCCTCACACTCTCATCAACTCCAAGCACCAGCATTTTTCCATTGCCAAATTAAGAGATGGAAAGTATTATCTGAATATTAATCTGATTTGATTTAATTTGCATTTTATTGATTACTAACAAGGGTGAATAGCTTTTCAGATGTTTTTTATTAGTCCTTTGAGAACTCTCTGTGGAATGTGGTCGTTTACGAGGCTCTTGATAATTTTTTTTTTCAGTTTGCACTAATTCACACTCCATAAGCAGTCTTTGGGGATGCCTGATTTCAGAAACGGTACGTATCAGCGTGAGCTGCGCTCGCAAGGGATGATCCAGCAGGAAGGACACTTGGGCTGGGTACGTCTGAATAGTAGGGCATTTTCATCAGGGAAACACACATGCGATGAGAGTGGGATGTGTTTTAGAAGGATAAAGCATCTTGGTGGAGGCAGAGGGCAGTTAGCTGGGACTGAATGGGAAAAGGTAGAGGTGAGCAAAGGGGCCTCAGGCTGGAGAGCCTTGAATTAAAGACTGCTAATCCCGCGGTCACCAAGAAGCCGTGACAGATTCTTAAGCAAGGGAGTGAGTTACAACTACTGTTAACTTCCTTGCTTGATCAGAGATCTGAACTGCCAACATGCACGGCATTGTTAAAAAGTCTGTTTTAATTTTCAGTTGAATCTTCTGACCACCCGATCTCGCAACTCCTCATCTGTTCGCCTTTCCCAGAACCTGCAGCTCACCACCACCACCACCGTGCGCGCTGCGCACACGCGCACACGCTCGCGCACGTGCACGTACACACGCCCCCCAACCCCACGCCCTCTGCCACGCAGTGGTTGCCCGAACGCCCTCGTTTCACCTCTCCACCTGATAAATCCCTACCAAACCCTTGGGACCACAGCTCCTTGCTCATTTCCTTAGAATCTCAATGACCAAGCTGGACTGTAATGCGTCTGTTTCCCCGTCAGGCTACCTGCTGACCGAAGGTGGAAGCCAGTTCTCTTTTGTGGTTGTCAGGGTCATCAGCAACTAACCTTACCCTCCAAGCCCTGAGGGGTCTTTTTTTTTTTTTTTTTTTTTTTTTTGCGGTACGCGGGCCTCTCACCGCTGCGGCCTCTCCCTTTGCGGAGCACAGGCTCCAGACGCGCAGGCGCGGCGGCCATGGCCCACGGGCCCAGCCGCTCCGCGGCACGTGCGGTCCTCCCGGACCGGGGCGCGAACCCGCATCCCCCGCCTCGGCAGGCGGGCTCTCAACCACTGCGCCACCAGGGAAGCCCTGAGTGGTCTATTTTTAAGGATCTCCAGGCAACCTCTCCCACCTGAGAATTTCTCCCACACATATTTGCCTAGAAGCCAGAAATACTCTTTCTGAGTCTCAGAGGGTTTTCATTCCTCCAGCTTCTCCTAAGAAATTGAAAATGCCCTTACCTGCAAATCTCTCATCAACCAGTATTTTCATTATTGGCTACTGTCTGAATAGGGATTAGGCAATGGCTCTGATTTACCCGAATGCAAATGAGTAGAGCTGGGGGCCAAGAAGGCTAAAGGACTCCTCAAGAGGAAGAGGACATGTCAACTAGAACTTGACCTGCACCACTGTGTCCCAGGCGGCAGACTGGAGGGAGAGAAAAAGATGCAACCACTGGTTTCAATTCTCTGTACGTCATGTTAAACTTCTGCACCCTCTTTACACTAACCGGGAATAGGAAAAGAGAGGAAATGACATCCTTTGGAAAGTTACTTGGGAGAAGATCTCAAGATGTATTTATTCACAATATCAGGTATCCCAGTGAATCTATGGGACCATTTTTTAAATAACTTCTTTAATGATATCTTGAATAAAACTCAGTTCTTTATTTACTCCTATCCTCTCTTTTACTGCCGCCTCTTTGTTCTTTCTGCATAAACTCTTGCAGCGTCTCAGAGGCCAGACGGGGCAGCACTTAGGACTCAGAGGTGAAGGATGCCTTCCTTCCATAGACGCTCATAACCGGCCCCTCCTACCCCGTGGTATTGCCTGTGTCTCACGATTCTTTGTGTGGCTGCAGGTATTGCCCTGTAATGCAGATTCCCTGTTATCCTCATGAAAACACATGCACAGTTTAATCTATTAACCACGCTTGTCAGAAGCAGGTGGGCCTTTTTGCAGCTCTCCCTGAGTTACAGGGAAAGATAGACATATGAAAAATGTGCTTGTAATCATATTTGCTTGGACTCCGATTCACGTCTATCCTGAAAAGCTGGAAGAATAAACTGTGAACAGCAACCACAGTCGAAAAACCAATATTGTGGCAACAGCAGAGATCGAAGGTTCTACTTTTTCTTCCTAAGACCTCTGGGGGGTGGGGTGGGGCTGAAGCTGCTGAGAAATGGGACCGCAGGTGGGGTAAGTAAGTCACTTCTAGGAAACAAGCCAAGTTGCTTTGTGGTTTAAAACAAAAACCTCGATTCAACGAATAAGAGCCTCGGGGGTGCTCTTCGTGCAAAGTCTATCTCTGTGGCAAGTGTGCTATTCAGTCAGTTCTGCAGACATTCATTAACAGCCTGCTGTGTGCCAAGCACAGTGCTGGGCCCTGAAGATGAAAACGAATGAGTCTCTTCTCTCCAAAACCCATCCCGTCAGGCAGTCAGGACATACACACAAGTAGCTCTAATACTCCGGTGTCTGTAGTAGGTGCTAATTTAAAGGTTCAGACAGCAGCGTGGTGAGGAAAGAAAACAAGGAACGAATCATCAGAGAGGCAGGGCAGTTGAGGAGTAAGAATCTGAGCCCAGAGCCAGCTGATTGACTCAACCCGTGGAACCACTTGGCTTCATCTCTCTGACCCCCAACTTTCTCACCTGTAATACGAAGATGACAATAACCTCTTCATCGCGCTGTCCTTGAAAGGATTTTAAAAACAATTATGTGCCCTTCCTGGCATGGTGCCCGGCACGTAGAAAGTGCTCAGGAAATGTTCATTATCATCGGGGCAGCTCTCGATATCTTTTTTCAAATTATTATAATATCAAACTTCTCTATGACCATTGAATGTTTATTTTAAAACTTTCCTTAATCATGGACGAACCTTGAAAACATTATGTTAAGTGAGATAAGCCAGACACTAAAGGACAGATGTCATATGATTCCATTACATGCGGTATCTAGAATAGGCAAATTCACGGAGGTAGAAAGTATAGAATAGAGGTTCCCGGGGGGCGGGAGGACGGAGCGGGGGGTTAATTGCTTCGCGAGCAGTTTCTGCTTGGGCGGCTGAAGGTCCGGAAGCCGTGTTGATGGTTGCACAGCAACGTGAATGTACCAAATGCCGCTGAATCATACACTTACAAATGGTTCAAATGGTTAAGTTTTTATGCTGTAGATATTCTGCCACAAAAAGAATACATTTCTCTGTGGCTTCGCATCAGAGAGGGATCGATAGCACGGACTAGTAACTGCTTCTAGAGAAACTTATTCTTAGAGAATGAGGTTTCTCCCCAGAACCACACACTGAGTTCCTGTAACAGCCACTATGGGATTGTGGCTCTGGAGAGCTCTCCATGACCCCTCAAGGCCAGCTTCTTGGCTCTCTTCCCTCCCCGGAGCCCCAGTCAGACCTGGCCCACGAACTGGGACTCGCGTCCCACGCTGTGAACGCGCAGCAGAGGCGCTCAGGTGAAGCCAATGGTCCTCCCACGAGGCCCCTCCCCCAGGCTGCGGCAGAGCCGAGAAGCGCTTACCCGGGCGTCCGTCAGCGTCCTCTGTGGCACAGGAGGGAGAGAACGGAGGACGTGCCTTCAGGCACGCCGCTGGGACTCCTGGTCTAGCGCATCCTCCGGGGCAGTTGCCATCTGAAAGGTGAGCACGCCTCCTCCCGATCCTAGTTGGCGGTAACTTCTCTACAAAGCCATCTCTCCGGCGCCAAATAGCTGGGCCAACGGGAAGGCCCATCAGAAGGGACGGGCTGGTTTCCTTCTGTTATTCCTGTGGGGCTAAACGAGGCGGGATATCAGAAAAGGTACTTTTCTCGTTTTCCTGAAAAAGCCAGGAAAAGGCGTGAGGTTGTCTGCAGCGCGAGGTTGTATGTTTGGCTGATATTAATCTGGGGCTGTGAGAAGCGCCCTCAGGTGGATCCAGAAGTTCCCGGGTGGCAGGTCAGGTGCCTGGCTTCCCGCACACGCTGTCCCTCTGAAGCCCTGTGACCCCACGTGGCCCCAGGCCCCCGAACCCCTCCTCTGCAGAGCGCTTCTAGCACCCCTCCGGCTCCGCAACTCTGCGGTAAAAGTCTGTGAGTTTAGTAGCAAAAGAAATAGAAATGATGACACGTTTGAGTCTGGGCACCATTTTACAGATTGGTGGATTCATCACTCAGTGCTGCTTTGTCCTAAATCACTCGCTGCCGGGGGTACCGACACCAGATAACAGCAGTCACCTGGCCTCTGAAGGCGTCCTGGGCCTGGCTACGAAGCTCGGGTGTTCTGCTTGAGATCCAGTTATAACGCTGAATTGGCACATTTTCCTTCTTATCAACATGCCGTTGCAAAATAAATGTGTAGTGATAACTTTAGAACTTTCTCTGGCTAGGTTAGCAACTAGTAATTCTGGTTTCATTTCACTCGAATCGTATCCTCCAGTTTTGATTACGATACCTGTTTCAAACCGCCTGAATACCTCCTAGAAACTGTACCTCTCCCAGGATGGCACAGGAGTTTGAGCCTTCGGACTCACTTTCCTTCTGGGGCAGGGATAAGGGACCCTTCAGGGAAGTCAAAGATCCATCACTGGGGCTGGGGCTTTGGTTCCTCCAAAGTTCCCGGCAGGCGGGGTGACAAGGGGAATGACCAAGACCTTGACGCCCTTAGAGGCAAACAGCACCTTTAATGAAATGACCGGCCAGGACGTGATGGACGCGCTCCACCCCAGGAGGGACGTACGCACACGACAGGCAGGCACGGGATGCTGGCGTATTTCTCCCGGTAACATTTGGGATAGGCCTTCTACGTGATGTGCCTTCAGTCACGGGGAGTTTCATGTTCACGATTTGGTGTGAACTTGAGCCCACCGCAGAGACGGTGGGAAATGGTCGGTGTGGAGGGCTCTCCCGAGGCCGACGAAACATGGGTCCTGCGCACCTGCCGTTACCCAAGAGGTGATGGTCATCTGCAGAGCACCCTTGACCAGGTCGCTGTCAGGGACTGAGGGAAGGAGCAAGGACTCTTCTGGCTGTGACGTGACGTAAGAGAGAAGGATTCTGGGCAGCCAGGGGCCACCCTTCGGGTGAGATCAGCGGCCACTTCACTTTGTTCCAGAAACAGCAACATCTGGGTGTAGCAGGTGTGAATTTGCACTGGCCATAGACTCAGGTGTGCAAGACATACAACCAAACCTCATTGACGTCAGGAGCTCTCCATACTGCCCGGGAGCAGAAGATGTCACGGGTCGCTTTGATTCAGGGTTCTTTCTCCCCAAGGCAGAGTCTGAATTCTGGGAGTGCTTCCGTGGCGCCCTCTGTTCCCCTCTGTTCCCCTCTGTTCCCCTCTGTTTCCCTCTGTTTCCCTCTGTGTTTCCCTCTGTTTCTCTCTGGCGGTGATGTACGATATCCCATCGGGTCCCAGTCGTCAGCTTGTCTCCAAGCCAGCACTGGCTGGGTAGAAACCTTGTTCTTATCAGATCCCAGACTGGATAGAATGCCCTCCTCTCTGCCAGCACAGCCCCTTGGGCCCCTCGACCTCTCCTGGCTGACCATGGGCCCGTACTCATGGGCACAAGAAAGCCTTGACTGTTCTTCCTCTCTGAGTGTTCCAGACACAGCAACAGAACAGCAAAGGCCCTGGGGCAGGAGCCAGCGTATTTAGGGAAACTGGGGTAACTGGAGAAGTGAGCGAGGAAATGGGGCCGTGAGGAAGCCAGGAGCCAAGTCACACTGGGCCTATTAGGCCATGGTGAAGATTTTGTGCAAATGTTTCCAGAAAGCCTTTAGAGGATTTTGAACAAGGGAGTGACATATTTACCTTTCCAGGTGGGACAGAAGTAGACGAAATGACACTAGGTAGAGGACTGTTTAATAGTTGAAGTGAGAAATGACGATGGCTTGAAGTAAAGTATTAATAGTAGGGGTTGTAGAAGTAGCTGGATATAGGATGTATTTTGTCAGTAGAGACAACAGAACTTGCTGTTGGATTTAAGGTGTGAGAAAGGGAGAAGAATCTAAGGTTAATCCTGGGTTTTGAATGGTGGTATCCCTCATTGGGCTGGGACAGATGGTGGGGGGGTGGAGGGAAGGAGGGGTGGGAACCAAGAGGTCTGTGGCCTTCTCCCATGTGAGATGCTGATTAGGCTTCTTAGTGGAGAGATACAGGAGACAACTGAGACGCCCGTTAACAAAGCCTAGTAAAATAACTTACAAAAGAGAGAAATTAAGGGGTGCTTGAGTGCGAGGTATGCTGGATTAATGGGGAAGATGAAGCCAGTTCAAACTACTGCGGCCAGTGGAGCTGAGGGCAATTTTCCTCTCCCCTGGGGCCTATCTCCAGGGAGGTGAAGGGACCCAGAGAACTTAATTGGCTGGTTCTGCTTTGCAGCGGGCTGAGCTGGTATGAACGCTCCTGCCTGCGTATTGGCACGCCTTGCCCTGCAGGAAGCTGGGCCCTATGCCCCTTCCCTACCCCAAGCAGCTAGTCGGGGGCCTGATCCAAATGGACAGGAGCCCAGGACCGAGGCAATTTGTGCTTCTAAACACCAGGTTGAACCCCCGCTTGGATACTGAAGGTGGACTCAGTCAGGCTCAAGGTCATCATATCCGTCTGGGCAGCCAGCTTCGCCACCCAGATGCCCTGTGCCCCCGGCCGGAGCGCTGAGGCAGCAACCCCAGGCAGAGTCTGACGTTCCGAGGCTGCACGATCTCTTTAAACATTTGGTGCAATTGAAACGGAGATTTGATTTCTGAGAAATTGACTTTCACATGACGTGTTGTCACAGATGCTGTGGGGATATTGGGACCCACCTGGGGCAGGATAAGTTGGTGTGTGTTTATTGAAAAGTAATGGGGGAAAGCTAGCTGATTCCAGGCTTTCTTGGAAAACTTGTCCTAGTCATTTGAACAAATGACTGGCATCCAGATGACAACAAACATGTTTCTGATAATTAACTGGAAATATCAGAAGCCCTCGCGCACTTGGGTTTCAAACCATACTGCACGCATGCAGCTGCTGGGCTAGCAAACAAAAGTAGACTGTCTCCAGAGAATGTTCTAATCTTGCTTCCAGTGGTTAACTGATGAATTTCCCTCTCACCGAGAAAAACTGTCTGTCCCCTGCCCGTGACTCTCCTGTCTCTGTAGGGTGAGGCGCCCGGCTCTGCTTGTCCACAGGGGGTGTAAGCGTAGGGGCACAGTTCGCCCGGGGTGCCTGGCTGTGCCCAGAGAGCACTGAGAGGTCTTTCCTGCTTCCAGAGGCTTCTCGATGCAAATGACAACCCGAGGGTCTCCACAGAAGCTGTTATCAGGACAAGAGTTAAAACAGGTCCTTGTTTGTGATTTTTGACCTTCAATGACCTTGATTCCTCAGGCTGAGCTTCCCCTGGACCTAGGTCATCCTTTCTAAGAGCCTTATTTCCATCTACCATCATCTGGGCACACTGCCCAGCATAATTTTATTTTTAGTCCTATGTATAGGAACTAACTTAGAGATAATATTCAAAAGAGGTTATAAACTCCTCTTAAAATTTATACGGTTGTAAATTTTGGTTCCCTCCTCTTCCACAGCTCTTGTCTCCAGAATGCTTTTTTTTTTTTTTTTAACAAGTCCGAGAGGGTTTTCACTGCCTACTCTCCTCCTTTATCTTTTTTTTTGTATAAATTTATTTTATTTATATATATTTTTTGTCCGCATTGGGTCTTTGCTACCACGCGCAGGCTTTCTCTAGTTGCGGCGAGCGGGGGCCACTCCTCATTGCGGTGCGCGGGCCTCTCGTTGCGGAGCACGGGCTCCAGGTGCACAGGCTTCAGTAGTCGTGGCCCTCAGTCTCTAGAGCGCAGGCTCAGGAGTCGTGGCCCTCGGGCCCTAGAGCGCAGCCTCAGGAGTCGTGGCCCTCGGGCCCTAGAGCGCAGGCTCAGGAGTCGTGGCCCTCGGGCCCTAGAGCGCAGCCTCAGGAGTCGTGGCCCTCGGGCCCTAGAGCGCAGCCTCGGGAGTCGTGGCCCTCGGGCTCTAGAGCGCAGGCTCAGGAGTCGTGGCGCACGGGCCCAGCTGCTGCGCAGCACGTGAGATCCTCCAGGACCAGGGCTCGAACCCATGTCCCCTGAATTGGCAGGTGGATTCTTAACCACTGTGCCACCAGGGAAGCCCCAGAATGCTTTTTAAAACTTATTTGCCGTTGTACCTTTTCTCTTTCTTTGGCCCAAATCCTTTTCAATGAGAAGCCGTAGGGCCCTGACAGCTAAGTCGCCCTTTGTCAATTAGATGAGTACCCAAACTTGCCTTTGTCCGGGGCCACCAAGCATATCAGGCTTTTTGTGAAAGGAGCCCCCAGCCGTTCCTTCCAGCCTCCGCACCGCATTGTCTGCTGGGGCCACCGTAACGAAATACCACAGACCAGGCAGTAAACAACAGAGATTTATTTCTCACAGTACTGGGTGGAAGGCTGCAAGTACAAGATCAGGGTGTTGGCAGGGTCGGTTCCTTCTGAGCCTTCTTTCCTTCCCTTGCAGATGGCTGTCTTCCCGCTGTGCATGTCTGTGTCTTCATCTTGTCTTCTTAGAAGGATAGGATCCTATTGGATTAGGACCCACCCTAATGACCTCATTTTAACTTGACTACTTCTATAAAGGCCCTGTCTCCAAAGAGTCACATTCTGAGGGACTGGGGGTTAGGACGTCAACCTATGAATTTGGGGGACCACAATTCATCCCATACACCCACCTTATAGAAAGGAAGGTGCTCCTTTGAAAGACCCTCGCTCCAAGCAGCTTCTCCACATGAAGCCCCATTTCCAGCTCCAGACTACACAGCACTTGCTGGAAACAATGCAGAGAGTGGGTCAGCATGGGTGGCAACACATCCCAGAGAGTCAAAGTGCTACAAGAACCCCCCTGTGTCTCAGCAGGTGCTCCCTTGAAGAGTGTAGCACAGAGCAGCTGATTCTTTCAAAGACTAAGTAAGAGTGTAGGTATTCCAAGAGCTTTCCTATAGAAGACATCTCACGCTACAGGGTACCAGTGGTATTTATGACTTCCAAAATGCTCTGTGGACTCTAGAACTCTGTCTCCCCTTCATCTTTCCTTCCATGGCTGTAAAACCTGGTTTTCCACCATTGGAACTGGATGAAAGAGGACTCCTGTGGAAAGAGGAAGGCAGCCAATCTGACACCACGGGGCTGAGGGATTGCCGTTTTCATGTCTGATAAAAGAGAGGATGCTGAGAGAGCAGGCACTATAAACCAGAGCTGTCTCTTCCTGCAACAGTTTATTCACCCAAATGTTGATACCTGTTATTAAAAGGTGAAGGTATGAATCAGCAATGAATGTGTGTCTCACATTCTCAAGGAACTATGTGTTTTGACCACCCTTGATTAGGTAGGGGGTAATGTGGTAGGGGATAATCACTCAGCCTCTGGGCCTGTTTTCTTATCTGACAAATGGGAAGAATTCAGTCAATCAATACACATAAAGTGATTTTCAAAATCCTTAGCAAGGAGTAATGGTCCAGCAAATATTATTTCTATTAAAATAAACTTCAGGTATGAGAGTTTAAAGACAAGGATATTTTCTTTAGGTGGACTAATCAGGAAAGGTTTCATGAAAAGAGAAGTTTGGTGGTTTTTCTTTTTGTTTGTTTGCTTTTTAGTGGATCCTGGAAGGATGTGTAGCATTTCGCCAGGCCAGTATGAGGAAAGGGCATTCTAAGCAGGCTGAACTGCCTAAGTGATGACGTGGGGGAAGGAAACAGAGCTGTCTGGATTGGCAAGAGCAGAGAATTGCTCCCAGGTGGGGTTTCTGACTTCTTAAAGTGGTCCTTATACAAGTGAAACTGGAGGGAAAGACAGCAGACTCTCACTGTATACTGACCACATGCCAGGCACTGTGCCTTTAATGCCTCGTCTCCTCCGACTCTCACAGCCCCCGTATTAGGATGCACCCCACTGTCAAGGTAACGCTTCTAGCAAGAGGGGGAACCAGAATTTGAACCCACTTGTTCTGACCGGCAGAGCCCGTGTGTTTGAACAGAATCCACAAAAAGGCTAATTGCTAGAAAGACTAGTCACAGGAAAAATGACACAGCTGTACAGATGAAAACTGGGCAGAAAGTGCGTCAACACTGACTGCGTGGGACCCGGAGCCACAGGCGAGGTCGGGGGCAAATCGGTAACTGCAGTTTCAGGAAGAAGTGCTGCACTGGAGAAGCAGCAACGGAAGTGAAGACGCAAAGCCTCAGCCCTCCTTCACCCCCGTCCCACCCAAGCACGGGAACACGCACCCTCTCTGCACATTCGATGTCATGGTTCATGTCGGGCAGGGTGCACTGATTCTAAAACTACAGCTGTAATTATTTCAAGCTCAGAGCTACATACCTTATGACTATTCATCACGGGGGGGAAGGAAGGAGATTATGTCTCCACCAATTTCAGAAAGCCCAAGTTTAAACACTACAGGTTCGTGTCCTAAGGCTCTTAGTTTTATAACAGGTACAGCTTTGGCCATTTCACTGGGAGCAGATTACAGGGAGGCAAAGCCGTGTCCCTCAAATACTTTACCATTTCTCTAGAAGCTTCCAGGTAGAGCAAGGTCTGACGAGGCTGAAATACTGCCTCAGCCAGAGCCTTGCTGGCTCATCTTGGGCAAAGCATTTCAATGTGGCCTCAAGGTGGACATCTCAGCAAGTCTGTTTATTTCCACATTTAAAACGTATTCTAAAATTCCAAAAATTTTTAACAGTGGAGTTGAGTCTCTTGTGTGTCCTGAGATCAGAAGCCCCACAGGGTCCCTCTGTGTAGGTCCCTCTCCTCATGTCCCAGAAATACTGGAGCGCCCTACACGGCAGCCCCTGCTACCGTGTCCCACGAGTGATGCTGTCACTCCCCCCACCGTGTGTGTGTGTGTGTGCGTGTGTGTGTTTCTTGGCCAGACCAGAAAAAAAGAAAAAAAAGAAAAAGCGTCACTCTGGAGCCTTTCCAAGCCCCAAAACACTCATGCCAACCCCACATTGAAGGTAAAAATCTTTGCTGTTGTTCAACTGTGTTTAACACCAATCCACAAAATTTAACTTAACGATTTATAATCATGTTCAACAAGAATGTGCATTTTAAGTGTGCCCCCCAAATTACATTTTTCACTTTTATTAGTCCTCCCAAATTCTTCCACTGTCTGCTAGTCAGTCTTAATTTCTCAACGGTGAAAGCAACAGGAAAGATTTGGAGAAGGAGGGAAGCAACCCTGAACCAGGAGGCGGCCCTGCAGTAGTCAGGCTGGTGTTTTCCTGTTAAGCGGGCAATGGCACAGCATACCAGCGTTGGAGCTCTCTGTGGTTGAAATGGAACAAGACAGGGACAAGGCCACCCCACCACCATGTCTGAATACAGACAAAAATAGGGCCATTGTCCAAACCACAAACCCCGCCCCATCCTGGTGAGTATGGGTGGCCACTGCTCTCACCAGTTCAGCACCAGCCCGGCTTCAGCCCGCCCATCTTCCAGTTCTGTCTGCTAAAACACCTAGTCATGCCTGCTTCCTGACATCATCCAGTCCAAAGCGAAGCCCCACTGCCTTGAACCAGCCCCCAAATCACCAAACACAAGCCCAAGTCCTGTCGCAAGTTGTTCCTAGCATCCTCTGGCTGAGACGGCCCACAGTCCTCTGTGGTACAAGTTCGCCCTCTTTGCAACAAACAATAAGCCCGACGTGTTGAGCTACAGGTATGGCCCTGCAGTTTCCTGCTCCTGTTTGGGTGTGAAGGAGGTTGCACAATCCTTCCACATTAAATGCAGTCACTCAACTTACATGGAAGGGCCTCAAATCCTGCTTTTGACGTATTCCATATAAGTCATCACATCTGCATTCTCCTCAACTGCTAGTTCAGTCATTCAGTCAACAAACATTCATTGGTGCCTGCTGTCGGGGGCTTCCCTCTTCTTCATCCCTGGCACCCAATTCTGGAGACGGCAAGATCCCCCCAGGTTCCAATTCCCCATGGTCTCTGTAGATAACAAAGTATTAGAACTGAAAGGGACCTTCCTGTTTCGTTTTGTTTTTTTAGGTATTTTTATTTAGTTAGTCGCGTGGGGTGTTAGTTGCAGCAGGTGGGCTCCTTAGTTGTGGCTCACCAGCTCCTTAGTTGCGGCTTGAGGGCTCCTTAGTTGCGGCTTGAGGGCTCCTTAGTTGCGGCTTGCGGGCTCATCAGTTGCGGTTCACTGGCTCCTTAGCTGTGGCACGCGAACACTTAATTGCAGCACGCGTGTGGGATCGAACCCGGGCCCCCTGCATTGGGAGCACAGAGTCTTAACCACTGTGCCACTGGGGAAGTCCCGGGACCTTCCTTTTACAAATGGTTGCCCTGACACCCAGAGAAGTTAAGCCTTTCGTTCTCTCACGGGCTTTCTTTCTGTTTGCAACAAATGAGCATCTTGGGCTGGGTCCCCACGAACAGACCCTGCGACGAGCACTTGACTGCACGTGAGGATGTGCTCCCAGGAGAGCCCCATAAAGAAGAGGGGGGAGCAGACAGGGAAGGGGTGAAAAGCCAGTCAAGGGTGTGATTGCTTACAAAGCCTGCAGAGGGTATTTTTAATCCGGCTGTTCCCAGCTGGGGCGATTTGGCAATGGCTGGAGACATTCTGATTGTCCCGATCAGGCGAGTGGGCGATACTGACATCTGGTGGGCAGAGACCAGATGCTGCTGAACATCCCACAATGCACAGGGGCAGCCCCACAACTAAGTCTCACCCAGACGGAAATGTCCATGGGGCTGCCTGCAGTTGGAAAGTTCTGGCCGACAGTGATGACAAAAGAGTTCAACGATTTGTGACCACAGGCCTGAGCCCCCCGCCAGCCAAGCCAGAGGGAGAACACTGAGCTCCCTGTGGAGGAGAGACTGAGGGACGAACCCCAAACCTACATGGAATATTCAGAATCAGCTGAGGCGTTTGACTCTTTTGCGAATTCAGCCAACACTTGTATAAATAGTGTGATTGCATTACTCTCTGGCAAATTCTCCTCCTTTTTGTAAATTCCAAGTTTGACTTTCAGGTGAGGTCAGCATGGTGCCGTAGAAAGGGCACAGACCTGAAAGCTGACTTTGAACTTCAGGTTCATCACTGACTTAATAGTATGTCTTCAGAGAGGTTACTTAAGCTTTCCACGTCTTGCTTTCCTCACCTGGGAGATGGGGGTGATGCTAGCCTTCCCAGGGTAGCTGTGAGAGTTAAAATAAAGCAGTAAAGTGAAGAGAGTCTGGAAGGTGGTAGACACTTCATTACCGAGAGCTGTTTCTGATATTATTATTCTGTTATGAATCGGTCAAATAAAACTGTTGCTCTCCGGAGTCCTACAACCATCGGGTCATTAGACTTTAGTGCCCAGGCAGGGGAGGGCCACCCCAATGAGGGCATATGAACTTCAGCTTCCCAAGGAGACTGGCATTCCCAAAAGCTAGTGTTGTACCACTCAGATTTCTGGTAGCAAAGAAAATGGACACACACGTGCACACACACAGAACAAGGACACAGGCACCGCACAGCTCTGTGTGGGCTCTTGGGAAGCCCCAAGAGAGGGAAGCCCTGGGACAGCTGAATCAGAGAAGAGATGATCTCGTCTTCATGAAAGCTGAGTTAAACACGACAGTTAAACTTCGGCTCTTTGGGGTAGAGCAGCAAATTTAAAGTCTTTCTGGCCACAAGAGGTCGAGAAACTTCATGCATGAAGGCTCTGTTCCCAGCTCTAGTTACAGAGCAAAACTATTCCATTTTTGTGTGGTTTTGTCTCAGGAGAACCAAACTGGTGTGATTGACTCGGGTCCTGGGGCTGACCGCCGCGTGGCAGCCAGGAGAGGCAGAGCTGTGTGTCTGGCATCCCGCGCTTGTAATGACTCATGCGGGCCCCTCCTTCCCCCACAGCAGGGGGCCTGCTCCGATCCCCCCACCCCGAACCAACCCACCCACCCACCCCCGCCTTGTCTCTGCAGCTTCAGAGCGCTTGCAAAGGGAACTGAAAGCCAGCAGCATGTGGCTTTGCAAACATAACATTTCTGGAGCTCACACGCTCTGGGGCATTTGAGATGACAGATGTGATCCACATGGTCTGTGACAGATATGGCCCCGGAAAATGTCAGTGCTAATATTTAATATTATTTGAATAACGGCCCTGTTTGTCTCACTCAGCGCGGCAGGCACCAAGGGCGGCTGGCTGTGTGTCTCCCTGGGTGTGCGTGGGAACGCGGCTTGCAGGAAACGCTCAGTCACCGTCATGTGCAGAAATTCAGACATGGGACCCAGACTTGCTTTGAGATGTTATGTTCAACTTGTTCAAAGTGACAAAGGGAGACCCCAAAGCACAGACTACACAGAAGCCACTTTGTTCAAAGGTAGTTACAAGTGCTGTAGAAACATACGGATGGGCCCCTGGATGACAAGGGAAGGCTAAGGGAAGGTGTAACATTAGGGAAATAGCAAATGAAGATCTTTATTAAAATATGGCCATCGCTTCTCATTCCAGGCCTCAAGGGCAGGAGCAGAGAGCCCCTCCTCTGTTTCCTGTGCCCCTTCCCCTCGCCACCCCCTCTCCCCTGGCCGCCTCTGCTGTGCAGAACCCAGGGCCTGCATTGTAGACCCTCAGCTGCCATCTAAAGCACCGCTCGGTTCTCGAATCCTGAGACCTACATATTCCTCTTGAAACCCTTTCCGAGATTCACCCGCATGCGGTTACAGCCACATTCCAAGGGCTGCATATTTAGATGGTTCTTTGAGAGGCTGGGCCCATGCAATTGTCCAGAGCAACCTTCTAGGAGAGGGCTCGGTTCTGTTGATGGGGAGGAGAGAGAGCTGGCCTCGCTCAAGGTGCCTGGACCAAAGGAGAACTGAGCCAAGTGCCCACCTTGGGGGACGGCTGCCCTGAGCGCGCCCCAGAGGCACGGAGCCGGGGAAGGACCCGCGGACAGGATCCTCAGCCGTCGGAAGGGCATCGCGACCCTCGCGAGGCTCTGTCACGTTCGGCGGTGCCCTCCCACCCCGCGTCCCCCTACCCGGGGCCAGGACCAGGTGAGGCAGCAAACCTGGGACTGGGGCACAGGCCCCCAAGGAGGTGCTGGCTCGCAGGGCTGGGCCAGCGCCAGGCCGGTGCCTGAGCCCAGGGCCTCCTCGGGCTGCACCCTGGGTGCCTTGCCTGCCTCTCCCTCCGGCCTGGGTAGAGCAGCCACTTTCTTCGGTCCCTCGCTTTCCATCGCATAACACCATTTCAGAGTTCTGGGAAAACTGAACGTGTCCCGGAAGGCACTGTCGCGTAGGACGCCATTCCACAGCGGTCGGTGGTCCAATTGCATCTCGCCAAATGAGCGTCTCCTCGACCCAATTCAAGAATCACTTTTTGAATGTGTCTTCGTCAAAGGCTTGTTTCTAGCCTGCTGGAGGATGCCAGGATACGTGTGCGGGGGGCTCCTCTCCCCCACCCAGGGCTCAGGTTTAGGAATGGAGGCTGGCGGGGGTAAGGCCAGGGGGGCTGCACAAGGGCGCCGCACGCAGGGGGCACCCGCCAGCCAGGGTCTGCGCGCCGGGACGGGGGCGGCGGCCGCACCAGCTCTCCCCGTCTGGTCCCACCAGCCCCAGCCAAGCGCGCACGTAGATCACTCAACCACCCAGCTGCGTCGCAGTGCCCTTGTGGAAAGTGGAAGTAAGGACGCTGCCCCAGTGGCGTGTGTGTGAGTCTGGGCTCTCCTGAGGAACAGAACCGACAGGAAGTACGGTTGACCTCTGAACCACCTGGGAGTCGGGTGTCAACCCTCCGGGCAGTGAGGAATCGTTGTATGACTTATAGTCAGCCCTCCCCGTCCTGGGTCCTCCGTATCCACAGGTGCACATCCACGGATTCGACCGGTCACAGGCGGAGTAGCACTGCAGTAGTTACTGCTGAAAAACATCTGCCTATGAGCGGACCTGCGCAGTTCAAACCCGTGTTGTCAAGGGTCATCTGCAAATATATATATAAAGAGTTTTATTATACAGAATTGGTTCACGCGGTTAGAGAGGCTGACGAGTCCCAAGATCTGCAGTTGGCAAGTTGGAGACCCTGGAGAGCTGGTGGCGTAATTCCAACCCACGTCTGAGTTCAGAGGCAAGACCCAGCTTAAAGACGGTCAAGCAGAGAGAGCGGCTTCTCCCTTACTGAGACCTTTTGTTCTATTTAGGCCTTCAACAGATTGGATGATTTCCACCCATACTGGGGAGAGCAATCTGCTTTCCTCACTCTACAGATTGAAATGTTAATCTCATCCAGAAAGACCCTCACAGACACACCCAGGTGTGGATGATAACATTTTTTAAAACTAATTAATTTATTATTTATTTTTGGTTGCATTGGGTCTCTGTTGCTGTGCCTGGGCTTTCTCTAGTTGCAGTGAGCGGAATTTACTGTTCGTTGAGGTGAGGGGCTTCTCCCTGCAGTGGCTTCTCTTGTGGAGCACGGGCTCTAGGCGTGCAGGCTTCAGTAGCTGTGGCACACAGGCTCAGTAGTTGTGGCTCGCGGGCTCTAGAGCGCAGGCTCAGTAGTTGTGACGCCCGGGCTTAGTTGCCCTGCAGCATGTGGGATCTTCCCGGACCAGGGCTTGAACCTGTGACCCCTGCATTGGCAGGCAGGTTCTTCACCACTGCGCCACCAGGGAACACCCTCACAGACGCACCCAGAAACATCTTTGATGAAATATGTGGGCATCCACAAAATTAACCACCACAGAGTGGTTGAGAGCAACAACAGGTGTCACATAGAAAATGCTTTAAAGCCAATCAAACCCCGCTACTCCTGGGCCGTGGGTGCCCTACAGTGAGCCTGCACCAGGGAGGCCTAGCTTACACAGAGCCCCTTCACACCTTCTGCAGGTCTAGCCCGACGGCAATGTAAAATAGATCGATTTTATCCTTTTTCAAGGCTTTTCTCTAGTAATGTTTAATAAACCTTTGGTTATACTAATGTTCTCTATTCTGGAACGTAGGCCAAGATACCATCTCAACTGAGCACAGACTTATCTGTTTGATTATTTTAGTTTTAATATAGATTTTTTTTTTTTTTTTCGGTCTCCCGTTGCGGAGCACAGGCTCCGGACGCGCAGGCTCAGCGGCCCTTTTCTGATCGCTTGATTATTTTTCACTTTGGTTTATTTAATATAAGATTTTTTTTTTTTTTTTCGGTCTCCCGTTGCGGAGCACAGGCTCCGGACGCGCAGGCTCAGCGGCCCTTTTCTGATCGCTTGATTATTTTTCACTTTGGTTTATCTATAGGATGCAGCTCCAGGTCTTTGAGGAAGGGGTTTTTAAAAAGCAACACCTTAGGAAAAAAAACATTAACTGATCATGTGTTCCCCCTCCAAACGCTTATTCTTACCAGTTTTACATCTCCACATAGGCATTTCTGTTCACACAGTTATGTTGTTGGACATTTTTCACTCAGGTGAATCTGCGGCTGCACCTACTCCACGGAAGGGCACATTTCCGTGTGTGGCAAAGCGTCTGTGGAACAGAAGTAAAATTACAGTGCCATCTTCAGGAAACAAAAAGCGTTCCTTTATAAAGCCCTGCATATGTAGCTCCAAGTGACCTAAAAATGTCCCTAGGTTTGAAGATAAATCTCTCCTTTACGTTTGGAGCAGAGTAGGCGAGGCAAGGAATAAGCATGGGGCAGCTCCTTGCGGTGAAATGTAGTAAAATCTTCCAGGTAACCACAGAGACACTAAGGACTTAGTGATCCTGGAACCAGAGAGGGTGTGACTTCCTGGTTTTACGGCTGTCAATTGATGGCTAGAGGAGAGGAAAAACTGAAAAGGAGGACTCAAAGTTGCCTGGACTGCAAGTGAGAGGCCGCTGTTTTCCTGAACCTTTAGTGGACTGGTCAAGCCAGCAGAAAGCCTCCCTGGCCCCAGATGCTGGCCCCTGGCCCGGCAGGGGTTTATGCTGTGAGCCTTGGCGTGCATGAGGACACACACGTGTGTTTAGATACAAGCATTGGCGAGACCAGGACAGACCACGGGAGGTTGCAGAAATTCAGGCCCATGAGGGGTTAAAACACAAGGCTCGGCTTCCGAGAACCCGAGAAGGTTAGAGGCAGAATGGAGTTTATTTTACAGATGAGGAAACCGAGGCCTGGAGAGCATACTCCGCTTGCCCAGGGCCACACAGCGAGCAGAGGCCTGGAAATTCCAGTGTCCTGCAACAAAGAGGCCTATAAACTGGTCCAGTCTTTCTGGAAGGCAACTTGGAAAATGGTCAGACACTTAGTATCCTGACTTCCTCTCAGACTGACTTAGTGTTGGAGAAGAGGGGCCCTTTCCCTGAGCCTGCAGTTTAGAGAGACCTCTTTTCTCACCCTCTTCTCGTGTGTTCTCCAGGAGCCCACGGAGCTTAGGGAACGTGCCCAAGCTTCACCTCCCCTTCTGGACCCCGCTCCAGGGACCAGGAACTCGGCAACCCCTGCCCCAAACAGCCCCCAGCCAGATTCCAGGGCTGAGCAGGCCACACCCTACCCCTAAGGGTAGCCAGGGTGTGAACGTTTGCTGGGAAGGAAAGAGCCCGGAGTGTGCAGCCTGGGGTGTGAACACACACACATACGCACACACACACACACAAGCCCCTCACAGAGGAAGACAAAGCAGGGAGGGGAGGGGGTCAGGGCACGTGCCGGGGCCGGGGCCCTGTTCTCCTCACACCAGGACGTTCAATCACAGAACTCCGAGGAATCTAAAACTCTCAACTTGAACCTGGCATTTCAGGTCATTATGGAGATATATTTGTCAAAGTAGAAGGCTAGAACATAGTTTAAGTATCTGTTTACCTGACTTATAACTTTTAAATATTTAGACACATTTATACTTTTGCCCTCGGCCCAGTAAATCGGAAGAACCTGATTCTTTGTCTAGATATTCAAAAGAAATGCCAACAAAGCTTTATGCACAAAGATGAAATTTGAAGTGTATTTTATAAGAGAAAAAAAAATGACATCCTCTTAAAAGCCTAATATTAAAGGACATATTAGCTAAATTATATCATATCCTAGATGTAAGATCATGCCACGGTTTTAGTCTGGAATGATTGAAGGGGAGAAACAAGTCATGGGGGTACGAGGGTTTGCAAATCAAGAGCTTCATTTTATATGTTTCTTTGTTTTTTTGTTTGTTTGGTTTTTTTTTGTTTTTTTTTTTTTGCGGTACGCGGGCCTCTCACTGTTGCGGCCTCTCCCGTTGCGGCGCACAGGCTCCGGACGCGCAGGCCCAGCGGCCATGGCTCACGGGCCCAGCCGCTCCGCGGCACGTGGGACCCTCCCGGACCGGGGCACGAACCCGCGTCCCCTGCATCGGCAGGCGGACTCTCAACCACTGCGCCACCAGGGAAGCCCAAGAGCTTCATTTTAGACCCACTACGTTCGAGACACCTATACAATATTCAGTAGGTAGCTGGTTATACAAATTGGGAACACAGAGCTGGAGATATAAATTTGTGATTCATGGATATAGAATTATCATATATACATCTATATACAAAATCACTGAAATCATATATAATCATATAGATAGCAGTACTATCTATATGATAAATCTCTAGGGAGTGTTTATAGCTAGATGAAAGATGAGGGTTTGATACTGAGCCCTGAAAGAGTCGTACATTTGGAGATCTGGTAGAGAAAGTATAGGTGTTGTGGACTGAATGTTTCCAGACTTTTACAAAGAGGTCTCATGAAATAATAGAAAATATATGTATTGGTCTCTGCTCCCCCCAGTTCCTGACACAGAGCTCCTAGATCCCTTGGAATTTCCTGTGTGATAGGAGTGTCTTTGTTCTAAAGTCTCTTGGTGGCTCCTGAATAGCTTCAGGATGTGGGCTCGTTGCTGGAAAGACCAAGCCAGGGTTAGAAGCTTGGAATTTTCAGCCGCACCCCCATCCTTGGGAAGGAGAGAGGGACTGGAGATTAAGTTAATGATCGTTCACGCCTGCATGACGAAGGCTCCTTAGAATCCCCAAAGCACAAGGTTCAGCGAGCTTCTGGCTCGGGGAACATCTACATGCTGGGAGGGTGGCACACCCCATCTCCACGTGGACAGAAGCTCCCGTGTGCAGACCCTCCCAGACCTCACCCTGTGTATCTCTTCCTTTTACTGCTCATCCATATCCTTTATTACGTAATAAACCAGTAAACACAAGTCAGTGTTTCCCTGAGTTCTGTGAGCTGTTCTAGCAAATGGTCAAATCCAAGGAAGGGGGTATGGGAACCTCTGATTTGCAGCCAAGTTGGACACAAGTTGTAGGTGAGCTGGGACCTACTGCCATTGGCATCTGAACCGGCGGGCAGTCTTGTGGGACCGAGCCCTTGACCTGCGGGGTCTGCACGAATTCCAGGCAGTTAGTGTCAGAATGGCTTCAGGTGGAAACCCCACACAACTGGTGCCAGAGGCGGTGTGAGCGTGAGAGTAAAGGAGACAGTGCATTTCCCTGCTCAGCCTCCTTCGGGAGGACTGAGAGAAACAGAGAGAGGGCCGTTATTTATCTCCAGGGTCAGCGGTAAATTGGAGGACTCTTCCTTGGAAAAAAAACTGTAATTTATTCTCAGCGTTAAGCCAAGATTTGAAATGTATCATTTATAAATTTCCCCCTTTCGCTCTATGTTTGAATTAGTAAGCCCTAACAATCTGATGAGTGAAAAATGCTGTCTTTTGAAAAACAATGTCTATTTCCCTTAGGAAAACATCCAAAAGTACTTCCTCAATTCAAGTGAAATAAGAGGCTAGAAAGAAATAGAAGACAACCTGATTGATTAAAAGAAACAACATAAAACAAGGCACCAACTGCCATGAAAACAAATCATTCCTTTTATCTGATCCTTAATGAATCAAGATAGATTGAGAAGAAAAGACATTTCAGTTTATAAAGCCCTGATTGTTTCTGGAAGTGTTTTTCTTCAAATGCCCCCTCGTATTTCATTTTGGGTGCTAAAGGCCTTGGTGATGTGTCCCATTTACGTAGAAACTGGCCATCACCCCTAGGCTCGCGGTCGGCTTGGACACACTTCTGGTCATAAGTAGTTGGCACCGGCCCCCCAGCAGGTCTCCCGGCAAAAGCTCACCCTTTCCAGGTGACACCACCAAGGGGTTGGATTCACCTCCATATGTCTGCAGCTGTTACATCAGCAGCGCCAAAACCCAATTCACACTGCTACAAAATTCAGATCACCTCCCAGCCTGCCGAGTCTGCAGGTCCCACGAGCGGTCGAGCACCTGTTGGTCTGAGCAGTTCCAATGGGCTAGAGACGCGGGCCACAGCCGGTGAGGCGAGACGCCGGGCGCGGCTCTTTGGAAGCTTTCAGGCCTCTACTTCTTTTTATTTAATTTATTTTATTGAAATGTAGTTGATTTACAATGTTGTGTTAATTTCTGCTGCACAGCAAAGTGATTCAGTTATACATATATATACATTCTTTTTCATATTCTTTCCCATTATGGTTTACCCCAGGATATTGAATATAGTTGCCTGTGCTATATAGTAAGTCTGTGTGGTTTATCCATCCTATATATAATAGTTTGCATCTGCTAACCCCAAACTCCCAATTCCTTCCCCACCCCCCCGCCTTGGCAACCACAAGTCTGTTCTCTATGTCTCTGAATCTCTTTCATAGGTAAGTTCATTTTGCCATATTTTAGATTCCACATATGAGTGATATCATATGGTATGCGTCTTTCTCATTCTGACTTACTTCACTTAGTACGATCATCTCTAGGTATCAAGGCCTCTACTTCTGACCCTCGCCTCCTTCTGAGCACTTCCAGCCTTGTTCCGTTAAGGCACCTTCTGGCTCCCTCTCTTCTACTCCAGACCTGAGTGTTTCAGGCCTGTTGATCTGGTCCAGCATTTGGTGTGAGCTTTGGCAAAGGGCCAGTAATGGATTAACCCTTCCTGCAGCTGAAACCCAGCGTCCCCCGAGGCAGGTACAGTGAGGGGCATGTGGACCAGCGCTGGGCCCGGTGCCCTGGCCTCTCACTGAAGTGCAGACAGCTGCCCATCTCACTGCAGTTCGAACACCCCATTTTTCTCTGGTTGAGCCCTCCGTGAGGAAGGGCAAGACGGATTGTCCTTCAGGGTCGACTTTATCCTGGACACAGGGCTGCAGTGCTCCCCTCCACAGGGTACAAGTGCTCCCATACGTAAGCTTAAATAGTTCGCGGTTCCATTTCAGGAGGGCATCCTAGAAGATAAGCATGCTGTCCTCGTGGGGTTTGTTGATTTTTGTTTGTTTGTTTTCTTCTTGAAAGATGCTCATAACTGTGAAACCACAAAACAGGGAACAAATCTTCCCCTTCTCTCCTTTCGATAAAGAAAAACATCGTGTGGAATTCGGGTGATTCATTTTTTCCACCTTTTTCATATACGTGATTTGTAATTTCAACGTAATCGATGTTTTGCATCATTAAACAGCATTAAAAGTAGAAAAATCAAAGAACTATGTTTATCACGTATTCAGAGGTGGAAATGGAAACACTGTTAATATAATCATGCAAATAGAAGCAAATAATGTAAATATAAGCCAGTGACTGAGGAGTAAAAGACAGGAATACAACCAGAAAGGCAGTGGATGGAATATTAATACAAACCAAGAATACTTGGCTCAAAAATGTGGGCATTACTCTCTTCTAGAATAGGAAGTTCCATCTCTGTGTGCTCTGCATGTATGTGAATATGTGCGTATATCTCTCTATCTATCCATCACCTTCCAATCCACCTGGGAGTTGGGAGTCAGAAGAGTAGCTTTAGGTGAAACTGTAAAGTCTCATCAACACCCTCGCTCACGACACTCCACCGTTGGCACCTTGCAGAACACCCTCCCCTTTCACTGAGCCTCCTTCCCACGCACCTTGGGCAGCCCACTGTCTGTGCAAAGGGCCACGGTCGGCGGGCTGCTCACTGCTTCTGCAGCCTCCTGCTCCCCGGCGCACGTCCCAGTGGTTGTCCGACCCACCCTGCATCACCCTCCGGACTCTTCTTTTTTTAAGGTGAATGAATGTTTTTTTTAATTGAGGTATAGTTAATTTACAATGCTGTGTTAGTTTCAAGTGTACAGCAAAGTCATTCAATTATATATGTATGTATATATATATATATATATATATATACATATATATGTTCTTTTTCAGATTCTTTTCCATTATAGATTACTACATAATATTGAGTAGAGTTCCCCGTGCTATACAGTAGGTCCTTGTTGTTTTTCTATTTTATATACAGTAGTGTGTATCTGCTAATTCCAAACGCCTAATTTATCCCTCCCCCCCTTCCCCTTTGGTAACCATAAGTTTGTTTTCTACATCTGCACACCACCATGTTTTATGGATGGTTAACCATTGTCAGAAAGCTATCTGTCTCTCTGGCTACAGTTAGTGTTTGTTGAATGAGTGAACTGATGAATGAATGAAGAATGGGAAGCGGGTCAATCTTCCCGTATTATTTGAAGAGAAAAGGAGGTAAGATGTACGAAAGTAACTGGCAATTAATCCCCCCCTTCCCCTTTGGTAACCATAAGTTTGTTTTCTATGTCCGTGAATCTGTTTCTGTTTTAGAAATAAGTTCATTTGCATCATTCTTTTAGATTCCACGAAAAACTGATATCATATGATATTTGTCTATCTCTGTCTGACTTCAGTTAGTATGATCATCTCTAGGTCCATCTCACTCTCCTAACTCTTGTGTCTTCCAATTGTCGCCTCTGAGATTTCAAATAGCACAGTAAACCCACAGTTTCTTCATCAGCGTGACCTTCTACACCAGTTTCCTCATCTCTAAAATGGAATTAATATTAGTGCCTACTTCAAGGGTTTGTTGCTAATAAGTTTGTTATGAAGAAGTTAACACAAGAAAAGCACTTAGAACAGTGTTGACACACAGCCCATGGCACGCATTCAGCAGCTGGTAGCTTGCATTACCATTAAAAACAATAATTCCTCACTTTGTGAAATGAGGCATTAGCACGCCCACCCTTTTCTCAATCTCTCCTCCCCGTCCTCCAACCTCTCAATTTCTGTGAGCTTGGCTTTTATTTTTACATGATCAACACTTACGGTCTTTATGGTAACCATTGATGAGACTTTCAAGATTTGTCTATAGATGGATTCTAAATTTGAAAATCATGTAGATCACAGCTATGTAAATATAATTACTGCAGCATCCAGTGATGGGCTATGATCACGCTTCCTTCTCTACGCTAACTCCTCCTTCTTTACACAAAGGAGAACAGACCCAGCATCAAGTCCAAGTGCAGCCTCCTTTTGCATACGTTGGGAGATAAGTCTGGGGTTTCTGCATCAGAAATATCTCCCGGGCAAAGAGCAACCAACAGCTTTGTTCAAGGACGTTTGCCTCACAGACAGCTTTGGAATCTAAAGACAGTGTATCCCTCCAGGGTAGAGGACAGATCCGTTAATAAAGATGGTGCTTTCCTCCCCTTGATGTAGAGATGTCTCTCTCCAGAGCCATTCTAGAGTAATGAAGCTGGACACTTCTCCCTTCCCTCCCCTGAGATACTCCAGGGTATTGTCTCTCCCTAGAAGGAAAGGGGACAGGTTTGATGGCAATTCCCACCGAAGGTCAGCATCTCCCAGTCTCCGTGCTCCTTGCTGTTTACAACCCACTGTGTGTGCGGCATCCACCTGAGCCCACTCCACCTTGCCCCCGTGAGCTGGGGGTTGGGAGGTGGAGCAAAGGGAACCAACCCAACCATGAAGCTCTGCAGCCTGCTGTGCTGCGGTGATGAAATGTCTAAATCGCTCTGGGCTCATGGTCTTCTCACCTGCCGAACCTCTGCAGGTTTGGCAAGTCAGGCAACTTCGCAGCTGCAGTAGTTGTTGTGCTTCAGGATTGCTTGACTGCTCGATAGTTTACTCCAGTTGTTCAAAATCATGCCATGGTTTGGTTTTCTTTCATCTCATTAGTGCCTCCCTTATATCATTTATTATTTCCTGGAATTACTGCCTTTTTTCTTCATTCTGTAGCTTGATGATAGCCAGGTTATTCCAAGCTATTGCTCATACATTTATTCTATCAAGTTATCTCCTTTTTTTCTAGAAGAGCATCCTCTGGTGGTCTCCATGCTCCTCTTCTAATATGGACTGATTCTCTAGACCTTCTATGTAGCTGTCGACTTGGAACTTTTCTCCACGACTCTTCTGGATTGAATGTACTGTTTCCTAAGACCCATGTTATTCTTTATTGTTTTACTCTCTCATTTTGCTGTACTACACCCACAAGTAACATCCTAAGAAAAGGCATTTAGTGCTTGAAAAGTCAATATGTTGAGTTTTTGATTATTTAAAAATATTTTATTCTTCTCTTACCTTTGATGATTCAGATTAGAATTGAAATCATTTCCCTTCAGAAATCTGACAGCTTGTTCCATTGCTTATAGCATCTGTGGCTGTTCATGAGATACCAAATGCTAGTGTGATTCCTGTTCCTTTGTAGGTTATCTTCTGTTTTCTCTCTGAAACTTTTTGGTATCTTTTCTTTATATGCAGTGCCCTGAATAGCTAGATGAGGGTTTTGTTGTGTTTTTTTTTTTTTACATTTGATTTGCTGGGCTCTTTCATTTAGAACATTCCTGTTCTCCTTTAATTCTGTGAAATGTTCTCGTATCGATGATATTTTCCAATCCTCTGTTAGCTCTCCTCCCTCTATCTGGAATTCCTGTTAGTCAGGAATCTAGCTCCTGGACTGATTCTATGTAACTTTTTTCTTTCCCTTCTTAAAAAAAATAAACCTCACTACCTTTTTGTTCTACATACGAGAGAATTACTAGAGTACATTTCCTGTCCAGCTGGATCATCAGGATCCTGGCAGGAAACAAATGGCACGCGCAAAACGATGACTGAAGACACAATAGTGAGGAACATTTACAGAGGAGCGGTCAGTGTTAAAGAACCACCGAAGGATGGGGAGGCTCGTGTAGCCCAGCAGCAGTGTAAAGCACCACCCACCCGGAGCCCAGAAGGGTGAGAGGAGGGAGTGACGTTGTTGGAATCGGCCACGCAGAAGCCCCGAAAGAGGGGCCATCTGACCGGAGCTGTGGCCATAGGAAGAGAAGCAGCCATTCCAGAACCACAGCTCAGCAGAGGAGGGCTGAGGAGGGATGTAGGAGGTTGATCCAGTAATTATTATTAATGACTCCAGTAATTACTTTCTGTAGAGTCACCACAAACACTGAAGTTGTGAATGTGGAACCGTTGCGCCTAGGAGAAAAAACAGGTTAGGTTCCTGCGAGCCTCTGGCCCCATTGTAGTCAACATATCATACATCACCTTTTGCTTCGTGTGTGTTTCTGTTTAAAGACCTCTTCTTTCCTATATGTTGTCGATTCGTTACCATTGAACTCAAAGCCGGCAGCGCTGTCGCTCGTGCCTGAGCAAAGCTCCTCGAGCACACGTATCTCCTCTGTCAGACACGCCCCCGCTCTTGTGCTCAGGAACAAGAGACAGCATTTCGGCTCTGTGCTTGGAGGCCATTGGAAACAGCAAAATCACCAACCAAAAGCACAAAAATGTGAAAGCGTGGCACTAAACAGACCATGAAAAGGACACTTGTTTAGAGTTAAGAGCTTAAACAAGAAGGCAGAGCTCTCCTGGTTGGACCTCAGCTGTGAATGTATATGTCGGGCAAGTGAAGTCCTTAGTCACTCTGTCCAAAAATGAGGGGGAAAGTGACACAAGTGTTGATTTGGGGGTTACACATAAATTAGCAAGTAGGCGAACTTACATAGGTGGAATCTGGGAGCGAAGAAGGTGCCTGCCTTCTGATCACCGGCAGCTCCTTTCCTGGGCTAAACCAACCAGAAGTCAGATGCCACGAAATCCAGTTGCTGTGATTTGTAAGGGGTCAGCGTGCCAGGCATACCTCAAGGCAGAAAAGAACAGAGAACGGATCTGGAGGACAGAGAAAAGCCAGCCCACTCTTTCTATTGAATTTCACATTCGGCAGGTATGTTTTTAATTTCCAGGACATCTTCCACTCTCTAATTGTTCCTTTTTTGTGACATTTTTGTACAGAGACAAATATCTTCTCAGATCTCTCTGAAGAGACACTGAAGTTACTGCTGATGGTGGTACGTATATGTGTTTTTAATTCTCTTTTCTTCCCTGTATTATCTCTATTTCTTCAGGCATTACTTTTATATTAATCGGTATAGATGTTTCTTTTTCATGTTGCAATCTTTCATCAACTATCTGGTCAAATTTTAAGGAGCGGTAATAGAAAAGGTAACTAGAAGTTTCATATCAAAGATAGGGCCTGTGGGCTGGTCAGCTTCACCCCCCATCAGGGTTTCTCCAGTTGGCATTATTGACACACAGGGCTGATTAACTCTGTGCTGTGGGGATTGTCCTGAGCGTCGCAGGATGTTTAACAGCATCCCCAGCCTCTACCCACTAGACGCCAGTAGCACTGTGCCCTAGTTGTGACCATCAGAAATGTCTCCACAACCCTGGTACGCTCTTGGTGGGAATATAAATTGGTGAGGCCACTGTGGAAAACAATATAAAGGTTACTCAAAACATAGAATTACCATATGATGCAGCAATCCTACTTTTGGTATATATCCAAAGGAGGTGAAATTATGATCTTGAAGAGATATCTGCACCCTCACATTCATTGTGGCGTTATCACAATAACCAAGATAGGGAGACAACCTAAGTGTCCAACGACAGATGAACGGATAAGGAAAATTGTGGTACGTGTATGTATACAATAGAACACTATTCAGCCATTAAAAAAGCAGGAAATCCTGTCATCTGCAACAACGTGGATGAACCTTGAAGGCACTAGGCAAAGTGAAATAAGTCAGACAAAGAAAGACAAGTACCATATGATCTCACTTAGGTGTGGAATCTAAAAACATCAAGCGCATAGAGAGTGAGGGTAGAATATTGGTTGCCAGGGGCTGAGGGGAGGGGGAAACGGTCAAAAGGTACAAACTTGCAGCTATAAAATGAATAAGTTCCCCAGATCTAATGTACAGTGTGGTGACTATTGTTAACAATACTGCTTGGTACCCTTGAAAGATGCTATGACAGTAGAGCTTTAATGTTCTCACCACAACAACCACAAAATGGTAATTATGCGAGGGTGAAGGGTGTATTAACCTTATTGTAATCATTTCCCAACATATACATGTATCAAATCGTCACATTACACACCTTAGACTTACACAGTGTTATACGTTGATTATGTCTCAGTAGAGCTGGGAAAAAAATGTGTCTCCAGACATCGCCAAATGTCTACTTGGGGGTGAAATCAGCCATTGTTGGAAAACTCATCATCCACTTGGGAACTTGTTAGAAATCCAGATACTGCAGTCCCACCCCAGAGGTACTGGATTCCCTAAAAATTCTGACAGGTGAAGCCCAGTAATCTGTGTGTTAACGACCCTCCAGGTAATTCTTACGCACACGAATGCCTCAGTTTCCTCATCTGTAAGAATGGAATAATGACCCTCACCTCATGGGATAGATAGGAAGCTCAGTGAGCTCACACAAGTAAAGAGCTTAGATTTGCCTTTAAGTGTGAAGAAACGAGCAGATCGTTTACCTCTGCTCCTTGCCACAATGCTAATGAATGAGATTTTTAAAAGAGAGACAGGGCTTCCCTGGTGGCGCAGTGGTTGAGAGTCCGCCTGCCGATGCAGGGGACGCGGGTTCGTGCCCCGGTCCGGGAAGATCCCACGTGCCGCGGAGCGGCTGGGCCCCGTGAGCCATGGCCGCTGAGCCTGCGCGTCCGGAGCCTGTGCTCCGCAACGGGAGAGGCCTCAGCAGTGAGAGGCCCGTGTACCGCCAAAAAAAAAAAAAAAAAAGAGGGAAAAAACCCAAAGAATTGGGGGTTAAGATCATCCTGGAGGCTGGGAAGCCACAGGAAGATCAGAGAGGCAATGCACATTGCACTGCAAAATCCTTTGAAGACTCAGGAATTGGTAGCACCAGGTACCCCCGAAAAAACAGGCGGAGTAAGTAAATGCTTACCTACAGTCTATGGGAGCTTTATTCTTGTTCTCAAACCCCTCCCACCCTAGATTTCCTCCCTGACTCAAGTAACTCCCAGAAAGCTGGCAGCCAGGCTCCTCCCTCCAGGCAGAGAATTGGAAAGAAAATTTCCAGAAACCTAAGGACCTGAATTTCCAGACACATAAGTGCATCTCACACCCCTCAACACAGATGCAGGTGACCCACACAGAGGCATCTCATCCTTCAGAGCAGCGGGGCCAAAGAGTGGGTTCTTCGAGCTTACGGGGGGTGCGAGATGGAGCACAGAGGTAAGGGACTATTACACACGCGCACACACGCACGCAGGGACCTACGCGACTTCAGACTTCTCAGAAGTAACACTGAGAGCATTGCCTTCAAATGTCAGAGGGAATGATTTCCAACCTAGAATTACATGCCAGCTAAATCCGTTGGGCGCGCACACTAAGAGCATCCTCAGACATGCAGGATCTCAATCCAAATGAGAATGATTTTTGTCCCACAGACAACATTTCTCTAATATTTGCCCTTCCGGAAGGGAGAGAGTAGGTGAGGGTGGTCGCTCCCTGGAACATAGACACCCCAGAATTCCTCTCC
Source organism: Physeter macrocephalus (assembly GCF_002837175.3). NCBI lineage: Eukaryota > Metazoa > Chordata > Mammalia > Artiodactyla > Physeteridae > Physeter > Physeter macrocephalus. The sequence continues at coordinate 7,603,988 of NC_041218.1, read as the reverse complement.
ATGGGAAGGTGGGGACCTGCCCTCTCAACTCTTGTGGATCCTGGCCTTGTACGTTTCACCTTTCCCAATAAACGTATGGCATCCTAGGGGACGGGAAATCAACATTTCCTCTGTTCTCCTAGGTTCTCCAGCTGGGGCCCTGGAAATTAAACTGACAAGTTATAAACAAGAAATTAAGAAGAGAAAGAAGAAATTAACACAAATAAAACAGTTAACTTGCAGCGCGCATACACCTGAAGCAAACTCCGTGATGAGTAACTCAAAGGGGTGCTTAGAACTTGGGCTTATAAAGCATCTTAACAAAGAACAATACATTTGTAGAGAAATGACAAGACAAAGGAAAAGGGGTTTAGGCTTGTAGGGGCGGCAAACTGTGGGGAGGTAAATATACGAAGGAACCGAATGGACACTAAGACTATTTTAGTAACGTTCGTTGCGTAGATTCCTCTCCGTGCCATGTCTGGGCTGATAGGGGTCTCCAGGGCCGAAGAACCGAAGCCGAACTTTAGGTAAATGGGGGTGCGAAGGGAGGCAGAGAGCGTTGGGGGGCGTCTGCGGCTTCTCAGTTGTCTTCAGCTCGAAGTAATCCTTCCGCCAAGGTGGCATACGTGGGGTGGCATATTCTGATCTCCTACAGTATGGTGTGCAGAATTTGTTCCAAGCCCTGGGCCCTTCAGGGGGACAGTCCCAGCCTAAGGAAAATAGCACATAGCCTCAAATTAAACTTTCTAACTTGGTCAAGGGGGGTTGGGAAGGGAAGGAGAGAGTGTGTGACAACCTCTCTGGTTAATTTATTTTTCTGTAAAATATGGGCAATAATATGTGTTTATCTCTGTGGAAATCGGAAATAAGATATACTAAGGGTTTAGTAGAGTAGTTTGCTCATGCTGGGAAAAATCGTAACTTTTTATTTTATTGCCTAATTTCGTCAGTTTGTCAGTGCCCCTCTTAAAATACTGTGGCCAGGTGTTATCTGAGAGGCGCCAGATACAGAATCTGCACCCCACTCCAACTAATGCTGGCTGTGACCATGTGGCCTTCATTAGCTGCTTGCTCATAGCAGACTTGAGAGAAGCTAAAATACCAGGTCTGGGCTTCCCTGGTGGCGCAGTGGTTGAGAGTCCGCCTGCCGATGCAGGGGACGCGGGTTCGTGCCCCGGTCCGGGAGGATCCCACGTGCCGCAGAGCGGCTGGGCCCGTGAGCCGTGGCCGCTGAGCCTGCGCGTCCAGAGCCTGTGCTCCACAACGGGAGAGGCCACGACAGGGAGAGGCCCGCGTACCGCAAAAAAAAAAACACAAAAAAATACCAGGTCCTCTCCCTCCTAATTTTACTTAGAAAAAAAAATTTTTTTTAAGATTTTTTGATGTGGACCATTTTTAAAGTCTTTATTGAATGTGTTACAATATCGCTTCTGTTTTATGTTTTATGTTTTGGTTTTTTGGCCCCAAGGCATGTGGGATCTTAGCTCCCCGACCAGGGATCAAACCCGCACCCCCTGCATTGGAAGTCGAAGTCTTAACCACTGGACCACCAGGGAAGTCCCTTACTTAGTAAAATTTTATATCAAGTGCTAAACTATTTATCTTCTGAATCTCACTTTATTGGTTTCAGTTCAGCATTTCAGTTGAAGTCATTTTGATTCTGAAGACTCCTCTCTATAATATTAGCTCTTTCTTCCCATCTTTGTCTCATAGGCACACATTTGATTGTCATTTCTTCTGTTTCTTTATCCAAATCATTGATAGGAATGTTAAAACCAAAGGCAAAGCTTTCTGCCTCTCCACTGGAGACGTCACTGATAGGCGTGGTAGAAAGGCAGCTCCCTTTTGAGAGTTACAGTTTTGCATTGAATCTATCATCAGACTCGGAAATGCAGAAAAATTGCATGATTATCATATTTTAAAAGTTAACCAAAAAATAAAGGGATGTCCAATTTCATTGGTTTTTTTTCAATCTTGATAAATAACTATAACATTTTCCAGTCTGGGAAACTTACGGATCAACACCCCTGAGCATGAAAACATTACAACACCTCCACACAAATTCAAGATAAAAGTAATACTAAGCAAAAAAATTTTTTTACTCTGCAAAATGACACAAAGCGTACAGAAATGCTGAAATTAAAAAGAGCTTTTCTTTCAGTTTTTCTCATTTCGGCTGTTAATGGGTGTTTTGGTGGCAGCAGAGGTAGCTGCTGGGTTTTGCTGCTGTGCCCCAAGCATGTAACTAATGAGCATTTTGTCATTCAGCAGTATTCCTGAGCACAGTTATACAAATCATTGTACCAGTGGAAAGGGCACGATGATTTATTTTTAGCTTTTTTAAAATTATTATTAGAACTGTGATAAGCTTTCGTTACCAAGCAGCATTTGATAAGAGGTCCACTGGTTTTGATAAACAATAAACATTTTTATAACAGTTGTACAGTTGGCTGGAAATGGCTATTATTCAAAAATTCATAAAAATACAGAGTTGGAAGGAACATTAGATTTATCTAATCCAAACTCCTGTCATTAAAAATATATATACCTTACACTTTAAATTTAACAGGAAAAAGATTTCGTATGCATCACCTACTTCTTAGCTCCACACTGTCGGGCAGCCTGGCACTCATCACTTTGACCTCTTCCCCCTCTTTGTCCCTTTGTCCACTGACCACACAGCGGAGAGTTTCAGTGGGTACAGACCGTATTCCCTGGTCCAGAGGCAGATCCTGAGTAGTCAAGCCCTTCTCCTCTCCTGGGAAAGTCTGCTGGTTGGATATGAGGCGATTCTTACAAGAAATCTCTCTTCCAGGAGGGTCTGCATTTCCTTTTTCACCAATTTGAGTCAGATTTCCTGTTTCATGCAGCCAAAATAATCCAAACCAGTATAGGTGGGAATTTGAGTTCCATTAAACAGATGAGGCACTGAGGCTCAGAGATGTTATGTTACTTCCCCAAAATAGCCCAGAAGCAGAGCCAGCACTTAACACTCCCCCACCATACAAATATTCCAATTCATTGTACTACATCCCAGGGCATCCCAGCTGAGGCTTAAACAACTCCAGCTGCGTGTGTTCGGCTCACATTTTATTTACAGAAACCTCAAAGACTTCTGGTTCTGGAGGAGACACTGTCGGAGGCATAAAAAGCATGTCATTTCGTTCCCAGCGGAATCGATCCTTCGTGCACTGACCTGGCCCGGCAGTTGGAGCAATCTCAAGACGGCAATTCAGTAGCCATCTGTTAAGTACGCAGGCAGATGATTAGCCAGTTAGTTGTCAGCTGTTGTCTGGAGTTTGGACTCAGGGTGGATGTCAAGGGCAGCTAAGATTTCCTTAAGCACCAGCTTTACGTTCCTTGCCTGAAATACCTTGTCATCAAGTCCTGCAGGAACCACTGCTTCCTGCTTGAGCCAGAGGACAGCACAGTGGGAAGAGACCTCAGAGACCCCTAGTCCAACGACATCACTCCACAGTGATGTGAGTGAACCCTGGTGGACCGAAGCCAGACAAGAAGTTAGCCATGGCGCTGGGGCTACAGCTCAGTTCCCCCAACTCCCAACGCAGGGCACTTCTCAGAGTAACTCAATGGTAACAACGCCTACTTCTTAGTGACCCGTAATTCTGGAACAAGAAATGCACTTTGTTTGTACCATGGAGACCCTGGTTTGGGTCCGAACTATGCTTACCCCCGGATTCCAGCAGGTCTGGAGGACCCATAAGGCAGGACCTCCAGGACCTTATTACATGTGGGTCCCAGGAGGCTTCTGGAAATAAACCATCCTAACAGGGACAAGCAAGTCACACACACGTGATCAGCCGCACTGGGCTCGTGTTACGACGCTGTGTGTGGTGTGGACTGCTTGCTCCTGCCATCTGCAGCTTTGCAGTCACCCTAGGAGGTAGTAATATTCGTACCCGTTTCATTCACAAGGAAACGAAGACCTTCAGAAATTGCCTAACTTCCCCGAGGTCACCCAGCTGCGAAGTCACCGAGCCATGTCGCCACCCCGGTCTGGGGGCTCCTGCCCACGCTGTTACCCGTGACCCTAACTGGCCCCCAGAAGGACAGACAGCTGACATTTATTTATTGCTAATTCATGCAAAGAACAGTATTAAAGACCTTCTACCCAGTGACTGTTTAACCTTTGGGACCTCCGCTATGAGTTTCCTGTGGCTGCAATAGCAAACTCCCACAAATTTGGTGGCTCAAAACAACAGGAATGTATTGTCTCACAGTTCAGGAGACCAGGAGTCTGAAATCGAGGTGCTGGCAGGGCCACACTGCCTCTGAAGGCTCCAGGGCAGGGTCCTTCCTTGCCTCTTGCAGCTTCTGGTGACCCCAGGCGTTCCTCGGTTTGCGGCATCATCTCTCCAAATCTCTGACTCTGTCTTCGCATGGTCTTCTTCTCTGTGTGTTTCTCTGTGTCCTCTTCTCGTAAGGACACTCCCATTGGATTTAGAGCCCACCCTAAATCCAGGAGGATTTCTTTTCAAGATCCCTAGCTAATTACATCTGCAAAGACTCAGTTTCCCAATAAAGTCACATTCTGATGTTCCAGGCAGATGTGAATTTGGGGGATACAATATAGAACTCACTACACTTCCCTATAAGGAAAGTACAAATTTTTATCCCCATTTTACAGATGAGAAAACTGAGGCTCAGAGTAAGTTGCCTCCGATGACACAGACGGCAAACAGCAGAGGTCTGAGCCCAACCAGTTTACTTCCAAGGAGGTACCGTGTTCCTGAACGCGAAGCTACACGCCCTCTAAATGCTTTAGCGTGCAGCAATTGTCCGTGGCTCCTGGGGAAAGGAAGCGCTCATGTCCTAAAGATGTCAGTAAGACAGCAGGAGCACAAGGCAGCTCCGCTTGGGATCCAGCTCGACAGAGTGTGATGCGAAAGCTCTGGTCAGAGAATGAAGCGCGACCCACCCACCTCGGGGGCTCTGACCATCAAAGGCGTCAGCGGTTTCGGCAGCTGGGACGTAGGGCGCACCCTCAGGGCAGCAGCGCACCCACCCCGTGTGACTGCAGACAGCCCTGAGTCGTCCAGCAGGTGACCCCACGTGCTGAGCCGTCTCCACAGGGCCTCCTAGGCGCGGAGGCCTCACAGCCGACCTCACTACAGAAGCTGGACATAGAATGAGCCAGAGGAAGGAAACGGCAGGCGCTACAGGAGACAGAACCCTAACAGCAAAGCCGTGCGTGGCTCTGAGGTGTGTCAGGCGCTGCGCTAGACACGTTGCATACATCGGCTCGCAGCGACTCTGACAAATGAGGAAACTGAGGCACGATGACACCAACTACTTGCGCAAGGTCAGCTCCAGGGCCTCTGGCTCTGGGACCCTCTGCACCACAGAAACTCCTGTGATCAGAAGCACAGGAGCAACAACTTCCCGGGAACTCTCCGTCCTAGTTGGGGGTGCAGAGGGGGTTAAGGGGAAACCAGAGGTCCCACGATAACACATGGGAGACAAGTGGACAAACCTTTTTTTTTTTTTTCTTTTTTTACTATTTATGAGACCACATTCTTACACCTAGACCTGCATGTCCTGAGAAATATTATCTGTACTTTCACCAGAAGGAATTTAAAACTAAGAGGCATGTAACTGGGGCTTTCCATGGTTGAAACCTGCTAGACACTCATTATTTCTCAATCTCACAATTACTTAAATGTTTTCAGAAAAGCATGGACAATTTAATCATTAGAGGTTCCATAACAACAGGAAATGTGTACTTAAATTGTTGTTAATTCTCCTACAGTCTAGTTCTCTGTGCATGGAGAGTTCCTGTTTAAACTTGAGGGGTTTTTTTTGGTTCTTGTTGTTGTTGTTGTTTTTTAACTTGAGTTTTTGAATAAGAAAGGTTTGCTCATTCACACAACTCTCATTGATAATTTTCTGTTTCTAAATGAAGAAACAATCTACCCAACTTGGAACTCCAAAGGAAAAGTAATTTCAGCATGAAGCCGCTAGATGGCAAACTCCCACAGTTTGAGACAGACAAATGTTGAACAGATAAATTACCATCAACAGAACTATTTTAAAAAATATGTTCAAAGTCAAAGACTAGCTTCGTATGTAATCAAGAAAGCGTTTGTGAAAGTAACTGATTCCTTAGGCAAGAAAATGATGGGATAAGTATTTAACCTGCACCTAATCCCAACCCTTACACCCTAATGGTCAGTAAAATTAGCGGAACCCAAGAGAATTTACAGAAAAAAGCAAACAGCTGGCCCTGAAGTATAACCCTCTTTGGATAGGAGACAGGGAGCTTTGTGATACTTCTGCAGCTTTGACATCCTCTCTCTCACAGAAATTGACACCCAGGGGCCCACCCTCGTGTCTGGCTTTTGCAGTGAGGTGGCGGTCGGCAGGCATCATAGGTGGCAGTGGAAAGGGCATGTGCGTGGAGACCTGGGCTGGGACACCGGCTCTGCCAAGGACCACTGCCTGGAGGTCGCTTTACCCCTCTAAGGTGAGGTCCTCATCTATATTAGTAATCTACTTTATGAAATGTATCTATAAATACACTATAAAAATATATAATATTAATAATTACCTGACAGGGTATTGTAATGGTTATAAATAGTGTCTTTTTTGGTGTGTGTGTCTGTGTTGGGTCTTTGTAGCTGTGCGTGGGCTTTCTCTAGTTGCAGTGAGCGGGGGCTACTCTTCGTTGCTGTGCTCGGGCTCCTCACTGCGGTGGCTTCCCTTGTTGCGGAGCACAGGCTCTAGGCGCGCAGGCTTCAGTAGTTGTGGCTCGCGGGCTCTAGAGCGCGGGCTCAGCAGTTGTGGCTCGCGGGCTCAGTAGTTGTGGCGCACGGGCTTAGTTGCTCCGGTGCACGTGGCATGTTCCCGAACCAGGGCTCGAACCCGTGTCCGCTGCATTGGCAGGCGGACTCTTACCCACTGCGCCACCAGGGAAGTCCCTAAATAGTGTCTTTAAAGCGCCTTCCACACAATTGTCCCATGATGAGGAGGAGCTGCGTGGTCGTGGGCAGGTCACTGGGCCTCCCAGAGCCTCGGAATCTTCTGTGGGGCAGAGATGAAGCTGGGTGCTTTCCCCAAGGCCCTCCTCTCTCACCGCTCCCGCTCTCGGCCTGTCCTCAGTGAGGCCTTCCCTGACCAAACTATTTAAACTCTAACTCCCCGCGTCTCTGCCCCCACCATCCCAGCGTTCCCTTCTCCCTTCCCAGGTTGATTTTTCTCAACAGCTCTGCACACCAGACCTAATATTTGACTCTGTCATTCGTTTCCTGTCTGTGTCGGCGTGTGGAATGCAAGCTCTGTGGGGGAAGCATCACAGGCTGTCGTGGTCACAGCTGTATCCCCAGGATCTAGGACAGTACCCGGCATATGGCGGGCACTCTGCAAAAATGTGTGACAGGAATGAACGGATGGTACAGACAGTTGCTAGAGATATAAGTGAGGGCGTGTTTGCAAAGTTCCGTGCCATGTCCGGCACGCAGCAGGTGCTCAATGAAGGGTAGTTACTGTTATTACCGTGTGTCCTTGGGGAAGCGACTCCATCTCTCGAAACCTTAGTCAGCGTATTTCTAAGTGGTCCTAATAACCAGGTCACAGGTTTGCTACAGGGATTCAGTTAAAAGACACAGCTCCATGCCTGGCACAAGTCCATCTATCCAGGCTCTCACAGCAGAGTCTAGGCTGTAGGAGGTGGCAGGCCTTGGTTTGACCATGAAAAGAAATAACGCAAGAAAACTGTATGAGGAGCTCATGAAGCAGTTCCTGGGTCTGCAAATTACCACAAACATGGTGACTTAAAAGCAACAGAAATTCATTCTCTCTCAGTTCTGGAACCGAGAAGTCTGAAATCCAGGCATTGGCAGGGCCACATTTCCCACAGGAGATCTAGGGGAGGATCCTTCCTTGCCCCTTCCAGTGTCTCATGGCTCCTTGCATCTCTTGACCTGTGACAGCCTCACCCCAGTGTCTGCCCTCACCTTCACATGACCACCTCTTCTCTCAGTGCATCCCTCCCCTTTGTGTCTCCTATGACACTTCTCACTGGATATTAAGCACACCCCGCCACATAACCCAGGATCATCTCATCTCAGGATCCTTTACTTCATTACATCTGCAAAGACCCTATTTTCAAATAAGGTCACACTCACAGCTCCAGGGTTTGGACTTGGACATGTATTTTGGGGGGCTACTATTCAACCTGCTATACATCTTCATGAATACCTGTTACTTGCAAAAATCTGGGAAACAAAGCATTGGAAAGCTTGAGCCCTCTGCGTTTGCTATTCGTGACGTCTCAGAGACAGAGTCACAGACAGCGGCCTCAGGACCGACCCCCACCAAGGTCTTTGGACTACAAAGTGGCCTGAATTCCAAAGGAATCTTTGGAATCACATGTGTTTTCCCAAAGAAACAATGTCATAAATGGAGGTTAAGCCCTCAGACAAAAGCTTCTACGATTTGTAATGCAGGGGAAGTCGCATACAGGTGAATTTCAAAATTGTATTAAATATCATCACAATTCTAAAAATTAAAGATTTAAAATGACAAAATTAAATAGGAAATAATTTTGAATCTTAAATAGTAGTCCACGTTTACTTAGAGGAGGATGAGGAGGTAGTTTGAATTTTTAATGTTGATCCTAAGGGGCTTTGAGGAGCGAGGTCATGATTCTTTGTCTAATTTAATTTCCTATTTTATGAGTTTTCTTTTCCTAATGTTGCTGTGTACTGAGTGGTACTCTTACACCTTGACTATGAATCAAGTTGGCAGAAGGTAGAAACAAGGAGAGATTTTCCTGACTCAACTCATTAACTACCTTCTTCAAAACAATTATCTATAGATGTTCTTAACCTTCTGTACACACCATAATATCACTTGATCATAACAACAGTTTTGTTTCTTCTTTTATGATTCTTATATGTTTTATTTCTTTTTCCTGTTTTACTGGTCTTGATAGGCCCTCCAGTACAATGTTGAACAGAAGTGACAATAGCGAATATCCTTATTTTGATTCTCATTTTAAAGGAGGTACTTTTAATATTATGCCAGTAATGTTAGTAATATTTAATTATTACAGATATTACTAACATTAGTAATTAGTAATGTTAGTAATAATTAGTAATATTAGTAATTAGTAATATTAGGCTTACTGTAGAGTATTTTGGTCACTACCCTTTATAAAATAAAGAAGTTTGCTTAGAAGCCAAGAAGGCTAAGAATTTTTTGTTTTTGTTTTCTAATCATAAGATGTTGAACTTTTAACACTTTTTCAGACAGTTATAAATTCACATACAGTTTTAAGATACAATAGAAGTTCTGTATACCCTTCACTGCCTTTCCCTCAATAGTAACATCTTGCATAACTGTAGTACAACATCACAACCAGGAAACTGACATTGATACAATCCAGTGATCTTGGCTCACCATTTTTTTTATGAGGCCAGCATAACTCTCATATGAAAACTTGACAAAGAAATTATAAGACAGGAGAATTATAGGCCAATATCCCTTATGAACATAGATGCAAAAATCTGCATACCATTTGATCCAGCAATTCTACTTGAAGGGGTTTATCCTAAGGAAGGCCTCTTAGAGCTGTACAAAGATTTAGATACAAGGATATTCATCATGGTATTGTTATTTTTGTTATTTGTTTGAACTTTTTTTTCTTGTCTAATTAATTCTTTTTAAAATTTATTTTATTCAAGTATAGTTGATTTACAATGTGTTAACTTCCGCTGTACAGCAAAGTGATTCAGTTATACATATATATACATTCTTTTTCATACTGTTTTTTCCATTATGGTTTATCACAGGATATTGAATATAGTTCCCTGTGCTATACAGTAGGACCCCCTTGTCGTTTATCCATTCTGTATGTAATAGTTTGCATCTGCTAATCCCAAACTCCCAAACCATCCCTCCCTATCCCTCCTTTCCCTTGGCAACCACAAGTCTGTTCTCTATGTCTATGAGTCTGTTTCATAGATAAATTCATTTGTGTCATATTTTAGATTCCACATATAAGTGATATCATATGGTATTTGTCTTTCTCTTTCTGACTTACTTCACTTAGTATGATAATCTCTAGGTCCATCCATTTTGCTGCAAATGGCATTATTTCATTCTCTTTTTATGGCTGAGTAGTATTCTATTGTATATTTGTACCACATCTTTATCCATTCATCTGCTGATGGACATTTAGGTTGTTTCCATGTCTTGGCTATTGTGAATAGTGCTGCTATGAATATAGGGGAGCACGTATCTTTTTGAATTATAGTTTTGTCTGGATATATGCCCAGGAGTGGGATTGCCGGATCTTATGGCAACTCTATTTTTAGCCTTTTGAGGAACCTCCATACTGTTTTCCATAGTGGCTGCACCAACTTACATTCCCACCAACAGTGTAGGAGGGTTCCCTTTTCTCCACATGCTCTCCAGCACTTGTTATTTGTAGTCTTTTTAATAACATTCATTCTCACCAATGTGAGGTGATACCTAATTGTAGTTTTAATTTTCATTTCTCTAATAATTAGAAATATTGAGCATCTTTTCATGCGCCTGTTGGCCATCTATATGTCTTCTTTGGAGAAATGTCTATTTAGGTCTTCTGCCCATTTTTCAATTGGGTTGTTTGTTTTTTGGTTGTTGAGTTGTATGAGCCGTTTGTATATTTTGGAAATTAAGCCCTTGTTGGTTGATCATTTGCAAATATTTTCTTCCATTCTGTAGGTTGACTTTTATTTATGGTTTCCTTTGCTGTACAAAAGCTTGTAAGTTTGATTAGGTCCCACTTTTTAAAATTTTGCTTTTATTTCTTTTGTCCTGGGAGACTGACCTAAGAAAACATTGGTACGATTTATGTCAGAGAATGTTTTGCCTATGCTCTCTTCTAGGAGTTTTATGGTGTCATGTCTTATGTTTAAGTCTTTGAGCTGTTTCGAGTGTATTTTTGTGTAAGGTGTGAGGGAGTGTTCTAACTTCATTGATTTACATGCAGCTGTCCAGCTTTCCCAGCACCACTTGCTAAAGAGACTGTCTTTTCTCCGTTGTGTATTCTTGCCTCTTTTATCAAAGATTAAATGACTGTAGGTGTGTGGGTTTATTTCTGGGCTCTCTATTCTGTTCCATTGATCCATATGTCTGTTTTTGTGCCAGTACCAGGCTGTTTTGATTACTGTAGCTTTGTAGTATTGTCTGAAGTCTGAGAGGGTTATGCCGCCTGTTTTCTTCTTTTTCCTCAGGATTGCTTTGACAATCTGGGTCTTTTATGGTTTCATACGAATTTTAGGATTATTTGTTCTAGTTCTGTGAAAAATGTCATGGGTATTTTGATAGGGATCCCATTAAATCTGTAGATTGCTTTGGGTAGTATGGCTATTTTAACAGTATTAATTCTTCCAATCCAAGTGCATAGGATATCTTTCCATTTCTTTGAATCATCTTTAATTTCCTTTATTAATGTTTTATAGTTCTCAGCATATAAGTCTTTCACCTCTTTGGTCAGGTTTATTCCTAAGTATTTTATTTTATTTTATTTTATGTGATTTATTTTCCCACACCACGTGGCTTGCAGGATCTTAGTTCCTGGACCGGGGATCGAACCCAGGCCCTTGGCTGTGAGAGCTTGGAGTCCTAACCACTGGACCACCAGGGAAGTCCCTGATGTGATTTTAAAAGATATTTTTTTTACATTCCCTTTCTGATATTTCATTGTTAGTGTAAAGAAATGCAACCAATTTCTGTATGTTAATCTTGTATCCTGCTACCTTGCTGAATTTATTTATCAGTTCTAGTAGTTTTTGTGTGGAATCTTTAGCGTTTTCTACATATAGTATCCTGTCATCTGCATATAATGACAATTTTACCACTTCCCTTCCTATTTGGATACCTTTTATTTCTTTTTCTTGTCCGATTGCTAAGACTTCCAATACTATGTTGAATAAAAGTGGTGAGAGTGAACATCTTTGTCTTGTTTCAGATTTTAAGGAGAAGGCTTTCAGCTTTGCACCGTTGAGTATTATATTGGCTGTAGGTTTGTCATAAATAGCGTTTATTATGTTGAGATATGTTTCCTTTATACCCACTTTGGTAAGAGTTTTTATCATGAATGGATGTGAACTTTTTTAATTAAACTTTTTTATTTTGAAATAATTGTAGGTTCACATGCAGTTGTAAGAAATAATGAGAGATCCCTTTACCCAGTTTCCCACAAAAGGAACATCTTGCAAAAAACTCAGGCAGAACATCACAACCAGGAAATTGACATTGATACAGACAAAGTAGTTTTGGACATCCAGATTGAAAAAGGATCCAGAAAATATGGAGAATTCTTTTCACTCAAAACTACTTTCTGTTCTGCATTAATGCTGGGTTAAGGAGCATCTCACCCTTAAAAGTTAGGAGGGAACAAAGGATAAAGTTTGAATCTACTGTTTGATTGTATCAGCTCTGGAATGTATTTCTTTTTGTTTTTTCAGCTTTTGGACATGCTATTTAAATATGCTTTATTACACATCATCAGTTTCTTTTTTTGACAAAGAGTTAAATTCCATCACCTATTCATTACACCACTCTTGCCTTTTAGACGAGCTGATGATATCTTAGCTCAGCGTTACAAAGAATAACATTTCAGTCCTAGAGTGATAGATTCAGGCTTTGCATTATGCAGAATATGTCTTTCAGATTCACCACCTGGGCTGACAACTTGAACCAAGAGGAACGGAATGTACTGATATGAGTATGTCATGCTTGAAGGACAGTTTTTCTCTTAGCCCTCATTTTAAAACCCACATAAGCATCTTCCCCCTTGAGAGACAGTAGACTTGAACATGGAAAAGCAGCAGTTGTCATCTGTGCCCATCTCTTCTCCCAGTTTGCTGAAAAGATATACACTGAGTAGCATACATGGTCACATTGATTATACAGTCATATTTTTTAAAATTCCTTCCTTCAGTGCCCAAGATGAGAGGCCTATTTCTGACCTCCAGCTGTTTTCTATGGGCTGTCACTTCAGTACAGTCTTTCTGTAGCTGGTTTCCATCAGCACTGCCCTGATGGCATTGTCTAGTCTGTATCATTTGTTATTGACAAAATAGTCAATAACACAGTTTTTAAAACCTCTTCTTGGGCTTCCCTGGTGGCGCAGTGGTTGAGAGTCCGCCTGCCAATGCAGGGGACACGGGTTCGTGCCCCCGTCCGGGAAGATCCCACGTGCTGTGGAGCGGCTGGGCCCGTGAGCCGTGGCCGCTGAGACTGCGCGTCCGGAGCCTGTGCTCCGCAGCGGGAGAGGC